>NC_042965.1:45351575-45634075 GCF_901001165.1 Salmo trutta
AGAGAGCGAAGAGAGAGAGAGGGAGAAGAGAGTAGTAAGAATAGAGGAGGAGTGAGAGATGACGAGTAATGACGAGGAGAGATAGGAGAGAAGGAGAGAGAGATGGGGAGAGAGAGAGAGAGATGGGGAGAGAGAGAGAGCCCTTTGTAAATTGATGTATCTCTCCTCTGAGGTTTGTTCCAGAGGCATTATGGCGTTTTAAAATATTAATATGAGAGTGCATTTAGCTGAGAGTAGCTCGTTCGCTCGGCAGGCAGGCAGGCGGGCGGGTATTCTCCTGTGGGTTCCGTTTAGGTCACCAGAGACATCAGCCTGAGCCTCTCAGCCTCTCAGTCGGCTGATGATTTAGCCTAAATGTAACATTAAGAGATACCCGGCTTTTCTAACGGCTCCCGGGACCAATGCTATTTTTCTTTTTTAAATTCCACGTCTTTTTTTTTCTTCCCCGATTTGGTATTTGAATGCAATGTTGAGGGCGTTATGTAGGGCAGCAGGGCAGTGAGGGTGTTATGTAGGGAAGCAGGGCAGTGAGGGTGTTATGTAGGGAAGCAGGGCAGTGAGGGTGTTATGTAGGGAAGCAGGGCAGTGAGGGTGTTATGTAGGGAAGCAGGGCAGTGAGGGTGTTATGTAGGGAAGCAGGGCAGTGAGGGTGTTATGTAGGGAAGCAGGGCAGTGAGGGCGTTATGTAGGGAAGCAGGGCAGTGAGGGTGTTATGTAGGGAAGCAGGGCAGTGAGGGAGTTATGTAGGGAAGCAGGGCAGTGAGGGCGTTATGTAGGGAAGCAGGGCAGTGAGGGCGTTATGTAGGGAAGCAGGGCAGTGAGGGTGTTATGTAGGGAAGCAGGGCAGTGAGGGTGTTATGTAGGGCAGCAGGGCAGTGAGGGTGTTATGTAGGGCAGCAGGGCAGTGAGGGTGTTATGTGGGGAAGCAGGGCAGTGAGGGTGTTATGTAGGGAAGCAGGGCAGTGAGGGTGTTATGTAGGGAAGCAGGGCAGTGAGGGCGTTATGTAGGGAAGCAGGGCAGTGAGGGCGTTATGTAGGGAAGCAGGGCAGTGAGGGCGTTATGTAGGGAAGCAGGGCAGTGAGGGTGTTATGTAGGGAAGCAGGGCAGTGAGGGAGTTATGTAGGGAAGCAGGGCAGTGAGGGCGTTATGTAGGGAAGCAGGGCAGTGAGGGTGTTATGTAGGGAAGCAGGGCAGTGAGGGAGTTATGTAGGGAAGCAGGGCAGTGAGGGTGTTATGTAGGGCAGCAGGGCAGTGAGGGTGTTATGTAGGGAAGCAGGGCAGTGAGGGAGTTATGTGGGGCAACACAGCAGTGAGGGCGTTATGTGGGGCAGCAGGGCAGTGAGGGCGTTATGTGGGGCAGCAGGGCAGTGAGGGCGTTATGTGGGGCAGCAGGGCAGTGAGGGCGTTATGTGGGGCAACACAGCAGTGAGGGCGTTATGTGGGGCAGCAGGGCAGTGAGGGCGTTATGTGGGGCAGCAGGGCAGTGAGGGCGTTATGTGGGGCAGCAGGGCAGTGAGGGCGTTATGTGGGGCAGCACAGCAGTGAGGGCGTTATGTGGGGCAGCAGGGCAGCACTTGCGTGGCCGGTGGGTCTCAGGTGGAAGAAACAAACAAATAAGCATGTGAAATGCGTGTACACACACACAATACAGAGACACACGCATATAGTGAATGGCATGTAGTGTCAGGCTGTCAGGCTTGTGCCCAGGCCTCAGCAGCATTCTGGCTGGTCTAACATAATGCTGATTAGAATAGACTGCATGTCATCTCCTGTTATCATACGAGATAGACTCTCTCTCTCTCTCTCTCTCTCTCTCTCTCTCTCTCTCTCTCTCTCTCTCTCTCTCTCTCTCCAGAGAGAGAGAGAGAATATGCAGACACACACTCTCTCTCACACACAATAAGCAGAGACTATAAGATGAAAGGGCTGTATTGCCGTTTGAGGTTGGAGCTGTGTTAGAGCTGTGTTTAGTGCTGTGTTAGAGCTGGGGTTAGTGCTGTGCTTCTTTGTGAACTGGGGCATGACCGGCTTGTCAATTGCTGAACTGATATGGATTCTCTCCAAACACACACACACGCCCAAGTCAGGGAATAGGGCAGGACAGGGAGGAACACTAGCTAGTGCTCTCAACAATGTCATTTTTCTGTATTCATAAAATAGAATACAGTAAAATACAATACATCTTCATTGATCCATTTGTCTATAGAGACAACATACATTTGTTGGCTTTGCAACAAGCTCTCACAATCTCACTGCAGAATTAGAAGTTTTTTCACTTTTCACCAAAAGTCAAATATCGATGTGTTTTTGACACTCTGGGTTGCTCTTCCTGCTCAGCATTATTCCGTTTTTTTCAGAAGTTAAGGGTTAAGATTAAGGTTTGGGATAAAACATTACGTTTAGCCATTGATTACGAATGTTTAAGGTAAGGGTTAAGGTTTGGGATAGACTTAAAAAAAAAAAAAAGTCTCCCTCTGGGATTGAACACGTGACCTTCCAATCTGAAATCATTGGATTTTGCCCATCTGCCACTCCCATCCACGACGCCCTAGAAAAACCCAAGTCTACTCGATGGTAATAGCTCTAACTGTTGCCCCAAGCGGACGGTTTTGAAGGCATTTTTTCCCAACATGCTCAGGACATGGACAGACGTCCAATTTCGAAGTCAATCTTGAGCGATCTGGCTGTCACAGTACACATCCCCATCACACAACACAGACACCACATATAGTTTTTAAACGAAGCACCAATCTGTCCGTTTTTTTTTTTTTATATACAAATCATTTTGGTGTTTATATTTTGTTTATTCCTTTCATTTATCCAACAATTAAAAATGTGCAATACACTTCAGTTTCTATAAGCACAAAAAACAGATAACCATCTTGTTTGTGCTACATACTAAAGTACAACTCTAAGGGAAAGGGAGGAAGGGTAGCCATTGTGAAAATGCTAAAAGGGTTTTGAGCAGATAATTTATGTAAAAGCCCCTGCATTCCACATCTGTTATGGCCTTGTTTACATCTCCTAGTTCACACACAGAAACACACACACACACGCACAGACACACACACACACACACGCACAGACACACACGCACACACACGCACACACACGCGCGCACACACAAACACACACACATACGCACAGACACACACACACACGCACAGACACACACGCACAGACACACACGCACACACACACGCACAGACACACACACACACACACGCGCACAGACACACGCACAGACACACACGCACAGACACACACACACACACACGTTTATATTGCCTAGTTCACGGTCAGTGTTTGTGTCGCAGGTCAGAGAAATGTACAGGTCAGCCTCGTCACACTGGAGACATTGTTATGGTTTCCTCTATAGCGCTATTGTTGTTCTCGTGGCCAGGGGAAATGTTAAAATATTGATTAGGGGACTTAACCTGCCTTTCCCCTACAGTGAGACTGACAGACTGACCCTTCTCACCCTTTCAAGGGGGATAGAGAGGCATAAACATGGCCTCTGGTTGGAGAACACATCCTTCATCAGGACAGGAGGGTTATTATCATACGGTATTAGGTTGTATTGTGACATACAGTAAATAGACCTTACTAATGGAACATGAACTCACAAAACCTCCCAACATTCAGAATCAGTTAGGAAGCTTTATTATCCCAACATTACATTGGGAAATTGGAAGAACTTTATTTTGCCCTCGAGACCAATTTTGAGCATCGGGCAAGATCGAAAACAAATGTAGCCTACAAACAAATACACAATAAACGCAAACCCCCCAAAAAATATACTAGCTTCTAACCTCACAAATACAGGCTTTATTAACATGTAAACATACATCTATAATCATGCAAATTCAGGTACCAATAAAAAAAAAAATACTAAATTATCCATCCTCATTGGAGCATCTAACATTGGTTGATAATACCAAAGAATGAAGCTCTTCCTCTGCCAACTCCTTCATTATATTGGCCTCTTCTACTAACCATTATGGAACTGTAATGTAACAACAGCCCAGTGAAATGCTTCTAGGGCCTTTGATGTGTCCGAGCAGCTAATTTTCTGATGAATATGTTGTTCCTTCCTGTTTACCTTTGCCTCATAGAACAACACAAAGTAGAAGATAAAAACACAGTGCTTTTTTTGCTTTTTTTTTAATAAACATACAAGAGAAATTGACTCAAGAGTTTTGTAAAAAAAATATATATATATATCAATCATAAATAAAAGAGAATCATATTGAAAACATTTTATGTATATATTATATATATATTTATGTATATGAATTGGACTGAAATGTATTTGAGGTTGTAAATGGTTCAACCATGCTACATTTATTACACAGTCATTACAAGCAAAATATGTGTTTTTATATTTACGTGATGAGATGTGACTTTTAAAAACATTAACATTGTCTTATAAATAAAATAAAATAATTATACACCTGCATTAAATAATATCATTAATAAGGTGTCTAATTATTAGTTCAAACAAATTAAAAACACATACTTGGGATTTAAGATTGAAGGAATATATATATATATAAATTATATGAACGATGTTAATATTTGCAACTGAATGATAAAACATTTGACAAAGAGTAACTTCTTCTGTACTGGAAGAAAATAGGAATCTGTTCCCACCTCTTTAAATGGACACGTTAGCATATGATCCAAAACACAGATATTTAACCCCTAGACACACACACTCACACACACACACACACACACACACACACACACAATGCAGATAGTAGAGCAGAACTCTATCCTTTCACCCAGTTCTATCAACTGGCCAGGCTTCTCTTTTTGTGTGTGTGTGTGTTTACTTCAGGGAATCACTTGCAACCAGCAGACAAAAAAAAAAAAGCATTAATACATGAACTCCTGGTCGTCATCTTTGACTCGTTCAACCAATGATAGGGAAGAGGAGAGCCAGCGGCGTGTGGAACGGCTAACCAAAGGCAAACACAACAAGGCAGCGAAGCTTTTAAATGAGCCAGGGGGGGAGTAAAAAATAAAAATATGTGTTGCCACTAGCACCCGGCGCTGAAGCCACAACGTCACGCACAATGATTTCCTTTTTATTCTAAATCCATTAGCAACATCACCACACGTAACATAATAATAAATAAATAAAAACACACCATTATTTTGGGTTAGAATTGGATGAAAACACCACTTCAGAGCTCTTGGGAGTTTTGAAGTAGCAATTTTGGGGGGGGGGGGGGGGGTTTGGGGGGGGGTATTTCTCTGTTTTCTCTGTATGTTTCATTAGATTGGTTTGGTTGGTGCAGGGGTGGACAGTAGGATACCTATTCACAAAGCCTGCTATTGTCCTTTTAGAATGATGGTTCTTTAATGAACTCATAGAATTCATTTTTTTTCTTCTGCACTTTTTCAGTGTGTGTGTGTGTGTGTGTGTGTGTGTGTGTGTGTGGATGTTCAGCAGACCTGAAGCCTGGTGTTTGTGGAGGCAAGGTGCTAATTAGTCAGAGATGAGATGTGTTAGTAGGTTGATGGCCTAGCTGGAGTAGCGTTAGGATGGAATACAGTAGAGTGAGGATAGAATACAGTAGCGTGAGGATGGAATACAGTAGCGTGAGGATGGAATACAGTAGAGTGAGGATGGAATACAGTAGAGTGAGGATGGAATACAGTAGAGTGAGGATGGAATACAGTAGCGTGAGGATGGAATACAGTAGCGTGAGGATGGAATACAGTAGCGTGAGGATGGAATACAGTAGCGTGAGGATGGAATACAGTAGCGTGAGGATGGAATACAGTAGCGTGAGGATGGAATACAGTAGAGTGAGGATGGAATACAGTAGAGTGTAGATGGAATACAGTTTAGTGATGGTGAAGTACAGTAGAGTGAGGATGGAATACAGTAGATTTTGGATGGACTACATTAGTGTAGATGGAATACAGTAGAGTGAGGATGGAATACAGTAGAGTGAGGATGGAATACAGTAGAGTGAGGATAGAATACAGGAGAGTGAGGATAGAATACAGTAGAGTGGGGATGGACTACAGTAGAGTGAGGATAGAATACAGTAGTGTGGATGGAATACAGTAGAGTGAGGATTGAATGGAGTAGAGCGGAGCAAAGGGATCCATTGTAGAACTAAGCCTGTTTTTACACTTGTTTACTTTCAGCCAATTTTTGTGAACTCAGTACGGTTCACTTAATTTTTTGTGCAGTGTGAACACTCCAAAAGAACTCAGACCCCTCAAAAGAGCCTCCGAAGCAAACTGAACTGAGACCATCTCTTTTGAGGGCCTGAGTTCCTTTGGAGTGTTCACTACATGGGAACATACACAAGTAGCTCAGTTTATTAGGTATGCCACCCCGTTCACAAAAAAATGAATTGCTCCTGCAGACAGTGAGTCACTTGGCTGTGGCTTCCTATATGAAGCAGGCAGACAGGCATCGAGGCATTCAGTTACTGTTCCATTGAATGTTAGAATGGGCAAAACGAGTGACCTAAGCGACTTTGAGCGTGGTATGATCGTCGGTGCCAGGCACACCTGATCCAGTATCTCAGAAACGGCCGCCCTCCTGGGCTTTTCACGCACGACCGTGTCTAGGGTTTACCGAGAATGGTGCTACAAACAAAACACATCCAGTCAGCGGCAGTCCTGTGGGTGAAAACAGGACTGTTTGGCAATAATGGCAAAAATCGTTCAAGCAAAGAGGAGGGCCAAAAACAGACAAATAACGGTGCAGTACGACAGTGGTGCGCAGAATCACATCTCGGGAACATACAACTCATCGATCCTTGTCATGGATGGGCTATTACAGCAGACGACCACACCGGGTCCCAGTCCTATCAGCTAAAAACAAGAAGAAGCAGCTCCAGTCGTCACGCAATCACCAACACTGGACAATTGAGGAGTGGAAGAACATCGCCTTGAACATGACAGCGAGTTCAGTTTACTTGGGTGTCCTGGTCAGTCCCCAGACCTCAACCCAATAGAACATCTTTGGGATGAGATAGAACGGGCTGTTAGCAGCAGGAATGTACCACCTTCCAATATGCAGCAACTGCGTGATGCCACCGCATCAGCATGGATCAACATCCCTGTGGAACATATCCGACACCTTGTAAGAACTCCCCCAAGAATTCAGGCTGCTCTCCGCAGCCGATGTGAGTAATACCTTTAAACAGGTCAACATTCACAAGGCCGCAGAGCCAGATGGATTACCAGGACATATACTCCAAGCAAACGCTGTAATACCAATGTGTTTCAAGCAGACCACCAAAGTCCCTGTTCCCAATAACAGTAAGGTAACCTGCCTAAACGTCTACCGACCCGTAGCACTCACGTCTGTAGCAATGAAATGCATTTGAAAGGCTGGTCATGGCTCACATCAACATCATTATCCAAGAAACCCTAGACCCACTCCAATTTGCATACCGCACCAACAGATCCATAGATGATGCAATCTCTATTGCACTCCACACTGCCCTTTCACATCTGGACAAAAGGAACACCTATGTGAGAATGCTATTCATTGACTACAGCTCAGCGTTCAACCCCATAGTACCCTCCAAGCTCATCACTAAGCTAAGGACCCTGGGACTAAACACCTCCCTCTGCAACTGGATCCTGGACTTCCTGACGGGACGCCCTCAGATGGTGAGGGTAGGTAACAACACATCCGCCACGCTGGTCCTCAACACGGGGGCCCCTCAGGGGTGCGTGCTCAGCCCCCTCCTGTACTCCCTGTTCACTCATGACTGCAAGGCCAGGCAAGATTCCAACACCATCATTAAGTTTGCTGATGACACAACAGTGGTAGGCCTGATCACCGACAATGATGAGACAGCCAATAGGGAGGAGGTCAGAGACCTGACCGTGTGGTGCAAGGACAACAATCTCTCCATCAACGTGATCAAGACAAAGGAGATGATTGTGGACTACAGGAAAAAGAGGACCGAACACGCCCCCATTCTCATCGACGGGGCTGTAGTGGAGCAGGTTAAGAGCTTCAAGTTCCTTGGTGTCCACATCACCAACAAACTAAAATGGTCCAAACACACCAAGACAGTTGTCAAGAGGGAACAACAAAACCTATTCCCCCTCAGGAGACTGAAAAGATTTGGCATGGGTCCTCAGATCCTCAAATGGTTTTTCAGCTGCACCATCGACAGCATCCTGACCGGTTGCATCACTGCCTGGTATGGCAACTGCTCGGCCTCCAACCGCAAGGCACTACAGAGGGTAGTGTGTACGGCCCAGTACATCACCGGGACCAAGCTTCCTGACATCCAGGACCTCTATACCAGGCGGTGTTGGAGCAAGGCCCTAAAAAATGGTCAAAGACTCCAGCCACCCTAGTCATAGACTGTTCTCTCTTCTACCGCATGGCAAGTGGTACCGGAGCGCCAAGTCTAGGTCCAAGAGGCTCCTAAATAGCTTCTACACCCAAGCCATAAGACTCCTGAAGAGCTAATCAATGGCTACCCAGACTATTTACCTCGACACCGGTGCCCCCGCACATTGACTCTGTACCGGTACCCCCTGTATATAGCCTCCACATTGACTCTGTACCGGTACCCCCTGTATATACCCTCCACATTGACTCTGTACCGGTACCCCCTGTATATAGCCTCCACATTGACTCTGTACCGGTACCCCCTGTATATAGCCTCCACATTGACTCTGTACCGGTACCCCCTGTATATAGCCTCCACATTGCCTCTGTACCGGTACCCCCTGTATATAGCCTCCACATTGACTCTGTACCGGTACCCCCTGTATATAGCCTCCACATTGACTCTGTAATGGTACCCCCTGTATATAGCCTCCACATTGACTCTGTACCGGTACCCCCTGTATACAGCCTCCACATTGACTCTGTACCGGTACCCCCTGTATATAGCCTCCACATTGCCTCTGTACCGGTACCCCCTGTATATAGCCTCCACATTGACTCTGTACCGGTACCCCCTGTATATTTGCCCCACTGTTGTTATTTACTGCTGCTCTTTAATTATTTGTTATTCTTATCTCTTGCTTTTTGGGGGGGGGGGTATTTTCATAAAACTGTATTGTTGGTTAAGAGCTTGTAAGTAAGCATTTCACTGTAAGGTTTACACCTGTTGTATTCGGCGCATTTGATTTGATTTGATTTGACAAAGGTGGGTCTGACCTGGCACAAGATGTGTGTACCTAATAAACTGGCCATATGTGTGTATAATATAACATAGCGAGCTAACAAAGCTAGGATCTGTCAAATCAGATGGGGACCTAGGTAAGCTGATCAGATGTAACATAGTGTAGATACTGTAGCTAGCTCTTTCAAATTAGATGGAAACAAAGGTACAAACGCTTCAAAGAGATGGCTTTATGTTTCAGTAGCCTGTCTGTTACATGTTGCTAGCGGTACTGAACAAACAGGTGGGGAATATGAATCTGTCAGGGTGTTTTCACATACACTGAGGATACAAAACATTAAGAGCACCTGCTCTATCCGTGACATAGACTGACCAGGTGAATCCAGGTGAAAAGCTACGATCCCTTATTGATGTCACTTGTTAAATAAACTACAATCAGTGTAGATGAAGGGTAGGAGACAGGCTAAAGAAAGATTTTTAAGCCTTGAGACAATTGAATGCCAGTTCGCTTCACCTATTTTGTCTGTCCGAGTCATATTTGAATTCACATTGCTATGTTTAGAAAGGAACCGAGATCTTTTTCTAACATTCACTCAAAGCATTCTGGGTTTTTACAAAATGCTGGACAAGCCATTCCATCAGAACGTGTTACTGGACAGCTAGATATACCTACTTACATTTTGGAAACTAATAGATTGCATTTAGTTAAAAGATGAGACATAATAATTAGAATCAGAAGACAATATTATCATGTAAATATTATTAGTAACAGATTAAATAGCAGAATACTGCAGATTAAATAGTGCTGTATTTAAAAATTGTACACAAAATGTAGGCTACTGACCCTTTCGGGCACCCGAGTGGCATAGCGGTCTAAGGGACTGCATCTCAGTGCTAGAGGCGTCACTACAGACACCCTGGTTCGATTCCAGGCTGTATCACGACCGGCCGTGATTGGGAGTCCCACAGGGCGGCGCACAATTGGCCCAGCGTCATCTGGGTTTGGCCGGGGTAGGCCGTCATTGTAAATAAGAATTTGTTCTTAACTGACTTGTCTAGTTAAATAAAGGTTAAATAAAGGTTAGATAAAGGTTAGATAAAGGTTAAATAAAGGTTCAATACATTTTTTTTATTTTTTTTATGTAAGAACTAGTATTGATTTTGTGGTTAGTGCAATTTGGGATCTTTGGTACGTCCCTACCCTAACATTAACGTTCCTACCCTAACCTTAACCGCCCTACCCTAACATTAACCCCCCTACCCTAACATTAACCCCCCCTACCCTAACATTAACCCCCCTACCCTAACATTAACCCCCCTACCCTAACATTAAGCCCCCTACCCTAACATTAACCCCCCTACCCTAACATTAACCCCCCTACCCTAACATTAACCTCCCTACCCTAACATTAACCCCCCTACCCTAACATTAACCCCCCTACCCTAACATTAACCCCCCTACCCTAACATTAACGTCCCTACCCTAACATTAACCCCCCTACCCTAACATTAACCCCCCTACCCTAACATTAATCCCCCTACCCTAACATTAATCCCCCCTACCCTAACTTTAACCCCCCTACCCTAACATTAACGTCCCTACCCTAACATTAACGTCCCTACCCTAACGTTAACGTCCCTACCCTAACATTAACGTCCCTACCCTAACATTAACGTCCCTACCCTAACATTAATTCCCCCTACCCTAACATTAACCCCCCTACCCTAACATTAACCCCCCTACCCTAACATTAAGCCCCCTACCCTAACATTAAGCCCCCTACCCTAACATTAACCCCCCTACCCTAACATTAACCCCCCTACCCTAACATTAACCTCCCTACCCTAACATTAACCCCCCTACCCTAACATTAACCCCCCTACCCTAACATTAACGTCCCTACCCTAACATTAACCCCCCTACCCTAACATTAACGTCCCTACCCTAACATTAACCTCCCTACCCTAACATTAATCCCCCTACCCTAACATTAACCCCCCTACCCTAACATTAACGTCCCTACCCTAACATTAACGTCCCTACCCTAACATTAACCCCCCTACCCTAACATTAACGTCCCTACCCTAACATTAACCTCCCTACCCTAACATTAATCCCCCTACCCTAACATTAACCCCCCTACCCTAACATTAACGTCCCTACCCTAACATTAACGTCCCTACCCTAACGTTAACGTCCCTACCCTAACATTAACGTCCCTACCCTAACATTAATAGCCCCTACCCTAACATTAACCCCCCTACCCTAACATTAACCCCCCTACCCTAACATTAATCACCCTACCCTAACATTAACCCCCCCTACCCTAACATTAATCCCCCTACCCTAACATTAACCCCCCTACCCCTAACATTAACCCCCCTACCCTAACATTAACCCCCCTACCCTAACGTTAACCCCCCTACCCTAACGTTAACCCCCCTACCCTAACATTAACGTCCCTACCCTAACATTAACGTCCCTACCCTAACATTAACGTCCCTACCCTAACATTAACCCCCCCTACCCTAACATTAACCCCCCTACCCTAACATTAAGCCCCCTACCCTAACATTAACCCCCCTACCCTAACATTAAGCCCCCTACCCTAACATTAACCCCCCTACCCTAACATTAACCCCCCTACCCTAACATTAACGTCCCTACCCTAACGTTAACGTCCCTACCCTAACATTAACCCCCCTACCCTAACATTAACACCCCTACCCTAACATTAATTCCCCCTACCCTAACATTAACGTCCCTACCCTAACATTAACCCCCCTACCCTAACATTAATCCCCCTACCCTAACATTAATCCCCCTACCCTAACATTAATCCCCCTACCCTAACATTAATCCCCCTACCCTAACATTAACCCCCCTACCCTAACATTAACGTCCCTACCCTAACATTAACGTCCCTACCCTAACATTAACGTCCCTACCCTAACATTAATCCCCCTACCCTAACATTAACCCCCCTACCCTAACGTTAACGTCCCTACCTTAACGTTAACGTCCCTACACTAACATTAACGTCCCTACCCTAACATTAACGTCCCTACCCTAACAGTAATTCCCCCTACCCTAACATTAACGTCCCTACCCTAACATTAACCCCCCTACCCTAACATTAATCCCCTATCCTAACACTAACCTCCCTACCCTAACATGAATCCCCCTACCCTAACATTAACCCCCCTACCCTAACATTAACGTCCCTACCCTAACATTAACCCCCCTACCCTAACATTAACGTCCCTACCCTAACATTAACCCCCCTACCCTAACATTAATCCCCCTACCCTAACATTAACACCCCTATACCCTAACATTAATCCCCCTACCCTAACATTAACCCCCCTACCCTAACATTAATACCCCTACCCTAACATTAACCCCCCTACCCTAACATTAACGTCCCTACCCTAACATTAACGTCCCTACCCTAACATTAACGTCTCTACCCTAACATTAACCCCCCTACCCTAACATTAATCCCCCTACCCTAACATTAATCCCCCTACCCTAACATTAACCCCCCTACCCTAACATTAACCCCCCTACCCTAACATTAATCCCCCTACCCTAACATTAACGTCCCTACCCTAACATTAATCCCCCTACCCTAACATTGACCCCCACCCTAACATTACCCCCCTACCCTAACCCACAGCTTGCATGTCAAAATCAGGCTGGGAAGAATTTACGTTCGTGTCCTCCCCCTATCTGCAAGCATGACCAATGGCATAACACTTTATTGATATGTAAATTCAACCAACCAATAGGAATACATAAACGTTGAATACATATTTCTTCAGTGTCAAATGGAAACATAACCAACTCTGTTACTAGTTACAGGAAGTTAGCCAGCCATGTTACAGTATGTAACTATTTCCCCATCTAATTCAACAGGGCCTAGCTATTGGAAGTTAGCTGGCAATGTTAACGCATGTACCTGTGTCCCATGCTATGTTAGCTAACTGTGTTAGAGTATATAACTATTTCCCCATTGAATTCAACAGGGCCTAGCTATTGGAAGTTAGCTGGCATGTACCCACATCCCCCATGCTATGTTAGCTAGCTATGTTACAGTATGTAACTATTTCCCCATCTAATTCAACAGGGCCTAGCTATTGGAAGTTAGCTGGCATGTACCCACATCTCCCATGCTATGTTAGCTAGCTATGTTACAGTATGTAACTATTTCCCCATCTAATTCAACAGGGCCTAGCTATTGGTAGTTAGCTGGCAATGTTAGCGCATGTACATAGGTATATATATTTTGTTTGTGTGTATATGTTGGGCTTTATAGATTGTTTATTTGTATGTGTTGGGCTTTAGCTGAGATTATTCTATACAGAGTCAAGTATATTTGTCCAGGCCTCAATTGTTTCTTGACTAACACCATTCATTCTCGCTGTCGATAATTCTAATGTTATAACTTCAAACTGTAACTGCATTCACTGGTGAATTGGGAGAGAGTGAGGTGATTGCCATCTAAGAGCCAACATAATTTGTGTGGCAGTGATGCATGCAAGCAGTAATCATCTCTGATTGATTGAGAGATTCAAGGAGCTATCATCATTAAGTAACATAATAGCTGCAAAGCATTGAATATTTACATTCATGCACTTTGAAATACATTTTGTAAATTTGTCCAAGAAGTATTTAATTGCAGGGCACTCCCACGTCATATGAGGGAAAGTGACAACCTGATTTAGGGGACACAGTGAACCCTTGGGATTTGGTTCCAATTTCATCTTAAAACCTTTCCTTAGTGTTAAATATAGACTGTGAATAAACTTAAAATGTATATTATTAAACCTTTATTTTGACAAGGAAGTATACAGTATACAAATATGCTGATGATTCGGATTGCGGGATGCCAAGGTCAAATTTTTCCATATTCTGTTCCAGTTAAAGGGTTGTTCAGATTCACACAAAAAATATATACAGTATACAAATATGCTGATGATTCGGATTGCGGGATGCCAAGGTCAAATTTTTCCATATTCTGTTCCAGTTAAAGGGTTGTTCAGATTCACTTAGATCTGTGGACCAGACTTTTTGAATGGTTTGCTCAGAATATGAGCTTTCCAAAAGTTGTTTATATATTATAGAGACAGTCCTTTTGGGAGCCCAGATCATTTATTTATAAATCCCATCATTGGATGGTTTGGTAATTGGGTTTCCCAAGGGACTCCATAGGGCCAGCATAGCTTACCTAAATTGTAAATATAGAAAAAAAGAGTCATATGTATCTTTCAAATCTTGTAATGTTCTCAAACCATTACTGTCCATAATATCAGCAAGGGTACGGATTCCACATTTGGACCATTGCGGGGGTTGCAAAAGGCTGCCCTCCAGATCACAAGGCGTTATTGGGAAATATTAGAATATATGCCATTTGGATTCGCAGTTACATTGTTTTTAAATAGCAATAATAGGACCAAAGCGTAGTTTACATTGTTTAAGGGATATATCAGTGGAGACCACCTCTTCCAGGGCAATAGGAGACACCATATTACGTTGTTTAAGGGATCACCTCTTCCAGGGCAATAGGAGACACCATATTATATTGTTTAAGGGACCACCTCTTCCAAGGCAATAGAAGACACCATATTACATTGTTTAAGGGATATATCAGTGGATATCACCTCTTCCAGGGCAATAGGAGACATCATATTATATTGTTTAAGGGATATATCAGTGGATATCACCTCTTCCAGGGCAATAGGAGACATCATATTACATTGTTTAAGGGACCACCTCTTCCAGGGCAATAGGAGACACCATATTACATTGTTTAAGGGATCACCTCTTCCAAGGCAATAGGAGACACCATATTACATTGTTTAAGGGACCACCTCTTCCAGGGCAATAGGAGACACCATATTACATTGTTTAAGGGACCACCTCTTCCAGGGCAATAGGAGACACCATATTATATTGTTTAAGGGACCACCTCTTCCAGGGCAATAGGAGACACCATATTACATTGTTTAAGGGACCACCTCTTCCAGGGCAATAGGAGACAACTTATTTCTCTCTATACCCAGCCAAGGGGTGGAAGAATCATGTTTAAACCAATTTAGGATGGGGTGAAATGAGATAGGGTGCAGGCGATGCAGCAGGCTGTTAGCCAGCCTGCCAGTTTAGTGGAGTCTGCCACTAGCACAGTCAGCGTAGCCAGCTCAGCTATCCCCATTGAGACCGTGTCTGTGCCTTGATCTAAGTCGGGTAAACTAAACATGGCGGTGTTCGCTCTAGCAATCTCACTGGAATAAAGACCTCCTCCATTCCTGTCATTATTGAAAGAGATTGTGATATCTCACATCTCAAAATAGAGCTACTTAATGTTAGATCCCTCACTTCCAAGGCAGTTATAGTCAATGAACTAATCACTGATCATAAACTTAATGTGATTGGCCTGACTGAAACACGGCTTAAGCCTGATGAATTTACTGTGTTAAATGAGGCCTCTCTTCTTGGTTATGCTAGTGACCATATTCCCAGCACTCCCTCTAAATGTTGCTAACACATACGGCAGCAAATTTCTATTTAAGAAAATAGCCTGTGTTTTTGTCTTTTGAGCTTCTGGTCATGAAATCTATGCAGCCTACTCAATAATCTTTTATAGCTACTGTTTACAGGCCTCCTGGGAAATGTACAGCGCTCCTCACTGAGTTCCCTGAATTCCTATTGGACATCATAGTCATTGCAGATAACATTTACATTTTTGGTGACTTCAACATACACATGGAAAAGTCCACAGACCCACTCCATCAGGCTTTCGGAGCCATTATCAACTCAGTGGGTTTTGTGCAACATGTCTCGGGACCTATGCATTGCCACAATCATACCCTGGGTCTAGTTTTGTCACGTGGAGTAAATATTGTGAATTTAAATGTTTTTCTTCATAATCCTGGACTATTACATTTGCAATCGCAACAAATAATCTGCTCAGACCCCAACCAAGGATGATCAAAAGCTGTGCTATAAATTTTCGGACCCTATTCCAACTAAACTACTGAAAGAGCTACTTCCTGTGCTTGGCCCGCCTATGATGAACATAGTAAATAGCTCCCTATTACATCCGGTGGGGATGTGTACCAAACTCACTAAAAGTGGCAGCAATAAACCCTCTCCTGAAAAAGCCAAACCTTGTCCCTAAAATTTTGTAAAACTATCGGCCTATATCGAATCTCTCATTACTCTCAAAATGTTAAGAAAAAGCTGTTGCGTTGCAACTCAAATCAAAATAATATAAATTCTAATTTTATTTGTCACATGCGCTGAATACAACAGGTGTAGACCTTACCGTGATATGCTTACTTAAAAACCATTAACCAAAAATAGTTAAGAAAAATAAGAGTATTTACTAAATAAACTAAAGTAAGAAAAAAAAAGATTAACAATAAAATAACAATGATGAGGCTATTAACAGGGGGCACCGGTACCGAGTCAGTGTGCAGGGGTACATTGAGGTCATTTGTACATGTAGGTAGGGGTAAAGTGTCTATGCATAGATAATAAACAACGAGTAGCAGCAGCGTAGAAAGGGGGGGGTCAATGCAAATACCCATTTGATTAGCTGTTCAGGAGTCTTATGGCTTGGGGTAGAAGCTGTTAAGAGGCCTTTTGGACCTAGATTTGGCGCTCCGGTACCACTAATTCCAAAAAGTTTTGGGGCACTGTAAAATCCATGGAGAATAAGAGTACCTCCTCCCAGCTGCCCACTGCAGTGAGACTAGGAAAAACTGTCACCACTGATACATCTACGATAATCGAGAATTTCAATAAGCATTTCTCTACGGCTGGCCATGCTTCCACCTGGCTACCCCAACCATGGCCAACAGTTCTGCACCCCTCGCAGCAACTGGCACAACTTTTTGGAATTAGTGCCACAGGATGCAAATTTATACCAGGCGGTGTCAATGGAAGACCCCAAAAATTGCCAAAGACTCCAGCCACCCTAGTCATGGATTTTTCTCTCTGCTACCACACGGCAAGTGGTCCCTACAAATCAGCTGGGCTAGACAATCTGGACCCTCTCTTCCTAAAATGATCTGCCGCCATTGTTGCAACCCGTATAACTAGTCTGTTCAACCTCTCTTTCGTATCGTCTGAGATTCCTAAAGATTGGAAAGCGGCCACGGTCATCCCCCTCTTCAAAGGGGGTGACACTCTAGACCCAAACTGTTACAGACCTATATCCATCCTGCCCTGCCTTTCTAAAGTCTTCGAAAGTCAAGTGAAAAAACAGATCACCAACCATTTCGAATCCCACCGTACCTTCTCCGCTATGCAATCTGGTTTCGAGCTGGTCACGGGTGCCCCTAGCCACACTCAAGGTCCTAAACGATATCATAACCGCCATCGATAAAAGACAGTACTGTGCAGCCGTCTTCATCGACCTGGTCAAGGCTTTCAACTCTGTCAATCACCGTATTCTTATCGGCAGACTCAACAGCCTTTGTTTCTCTAATGACTGCCTCACCTGGTTCACTAACTACTTCCCAGATAGAGTTCAGTGTGTCAAATCGGAGGGCTTGTTGTCCGGACCTCTGGCAGTCTCTATGGGAGTGCCACAGGGTTCAATTCTCGGGCTGACTCTTTTCTCTGTATACATCAATGATGTCACTCTTGCTGCTGGTTATTCTTTGATCCACCTCTACGCAGACGACACCATTCTGTATACATCTAGCCCTTCTTTGGACACTGTTAACAAACCTCCAAATGAGCTTCAACGCCATACAACACTCCTTCCGTGGCCCCCAACTGCTCTTAAACGCTAGTAAAATTAAATGCATGATCTTCAACCGATCGCTGCCCGCACCTGCCTGCCCGCCTAGCATCACTACTCTGGACGGTTCTGACTTAAAATATGTGGACAACTATAAATACCTAGGTGTCTGGCTAGACTGTAAACTCTCCTTCCAGACTCACATTAAGCATCTCCAATCCAAAGTTAAATCTAGAATCGGCTTCCTATTTCACGACAAAGCCTCCTTCACTCATGCTGCCAAACATACCCTCGTAAAACTGACTATCCTACCTATCCTTGACTTCGGCGATGTAATTTACAAAATAGCCTCCAACACTCTACTCAGCAAATTGGATGCAGTCTATCACAGTGCCATCCATTTTGTCACCAAAGCCCCATATACTACCCACCACTGAGACCTGTATGCTCTCGTTGGCTGGTTCTTGCTAAATATTCGTTGCCAAACCCACTGGCTCCAGGTCATCTATAAGTCTTTGCTAGGTCAAGCTCTGCCTTATCTCAGCTCACTGGTCACCATAGCAACACCCACCTGTAACACGCCTCCAGCAGGTATATTTCACTGGTCATCCCCAAAGCCCCAAGGCTGCTCATTTGGCAGCCTTTCCTTCCAGTTCTCTGCTGCCAATGACTGGAATGAATTGCAAAAATCACTGATATCTCCCTCATTAACTTTAAGCGTCAGCTGTCAGAACAGCTTAGCGATCGCTGCAGCTGTACACAGCCCATCTGTAAATACACCATCCAACCAACTACCTACCTCTTCCCCATATTTGTTTTTTGTTTTTCTGCTCTTTTGCACACCAGTACTATAGTAGTGGTTTGTCCTCTGACAAATCAACTGTAAATTTCGGTGTTCCTCAAGGTTCCGTTTTAGGACCACTATTGTTTTCTGCCTCTTGAAGCTGAATGTATCTATGATCTTCAATGTGTTTGGGAGCGATTGAGATACATTGTCGAGAAATAGTAAAGTATTGTCCGTATATAATGAGATTAAGGGTATTTTAGGGGGGGAAATCTGTGGATTTTAGGGAAATTGGTGTTATATCTATTGATTGACGCATTGCCTGTGCCAGAGGTTCCATGGATAATAAAAATAGCTGCAGATTCCATTGTCAGAGCAGAATTAAATTCTATTACATTTTTTTAAATAAATAAATTCTTATTAAATAGCATAGGTGCATCAACCCAATGTGGGCAATATTTTAGCCTGCATTGGGCCCACATCATGCCAATGTGGGCATGTTTGCTGGGAAAAGATGTGTGCGTTGCCTTCACCAGGTATGAGCTGCCCACATTGGGAAAATGCCTTGGGGGCCAATGTGGATCCAATGACCAAAGGTACATTGGCCCAATGTGGGCAGCCTACATGGGGTCAATATTTTAGCCCGCATTGGGCCCACATCATGCCAATGTGGATATGTTTGCTGGGTGAACACTTGTGTCTGCCACCGTGGCACCAGGAGACCCGGAGTCCGATGTCTCTGACATGCTGTTGCCCATGGCTGCCTTCCAGCTGCGACAGCATGCGTCACTCTACGAGGCAGACCTGTGTTTAACAGCAGTCACACACACACACACACACCAGACCCATGTTTAACAGCAGTCACATCAGGCCCTCGGCCCAAGCCACCTGAAAGTTTAATGTCGACACGGAGAGACACAGGGAGAGGAGCGGAGGAGAAGCTCCAGATGTGAACGGGGAATACCTCCAGAAGGGCGACAGTAATCCACACAACCCCAGGGCGTGTACCCCCCCCCAGAACACAGACTAGCTGCTAGTTGGTTCTCAGTACTATAGTAGTACTGCAGTAGTACTACACCATTTTGGTTCCCAGTTCTCCTATTGCCCTGTAAACAACCACCACCCCCACCCATCTCCCTCTTCCTTTTCACTCCTTCCCTCTATATCTCGCTTCCTACGCTTCTATGTGCACTCAATAATTTACAGTGTGAAGAGCAGTGTCAGCTCTCAGACTGCTGTTGCCTGGGAGGCGTGGTTAAATAGCAGTCAGAGTGTACACACACACACACACAATGATGCTTCCTTTTCACCATGCTGTGTGTTGTTTGCCCTCTCGTTTTTCCTAACGTTCACAGATTGGAGTAGATGCATTAGTCTTTTAAAGGTTGCAGGAAGTCGCAGTAATCCAGATCAAAACCTGAATCTCCTACAAGAACAGTACCTGATTCCCATTGCTTTCAGAGACATATGGTGTGTGTGTGTGCGTGCGTGCGTGCGTGCGTGTGGTTCATGTGTTTTGCAGCTGCTCTGTCAAGTCGACAACTATAACTAAAGTAGGATTGAGAGAACCTTACTTAGAGATTGTCTTTTGGAAGGAGAGCCACAGAAAGCCCCCGTCTTCTAGGAGAGCCAGAGAAGCCCCCCCGTCTTTTGGAAGGAGAGCCAGAGAAGCCCCCCTCCCCGTCTTTTAGAAGGAGAGCCAGAGAAAGCCCCTCCTGTCTTTTAGAAGGAGAGCCAGAGAAGCCCCCCCGTCTTTTAGGAGAGCCAGAGAAGCCCCCCCCATCTTTTAGAAGGAGAGCCAGAGAAGCCCCCCCCGTCTTTTAGAAGGAGAGCCAGAGGAGCCCCCCCGTCTTTTAGGAGAGCCAGAGAAGCCCCCCCCGTCTTTTAGAAGGAGAGCCAGAGAAGCCCCCCCGTCTTTTAGAAGGAGAGCCAGAGAAAGCCCCCCCCGTCTTTTAGAAGGAGAGCCAGAGAAAGCCCCCCCGTCTTTTAGAAGGAGAGCCAGAGAAAGCCCCCCCCGGTCTTTTAGAAGGAGAGCCAGAGAAGCCCCCTGTCTTTTAGAAGGAGAGCCAGAGGAGCCCCCCCGTCTTTTAGAAGGAGAGCCAGAGAAGCCCCCCCCGTCTTTTAGGAGAGCCAGAGAAGCCCCCCCCGTCTTTTAGAAGGAGAGCCAGAGAAGCCCCTCCCCTCCCGTCTTTTAGAAGGAGAGCCAGAGAAAGCCCCCCCGTCTTTTAGAAGGAGAGCCAGAGGAGCCCCCCCGTCTTTTAGAAGGAGAGCCAGAGGAGCCCCCCGTCTTTTAGGAGAGCCAGAGAAGCCCCCCCCGTCTTTTAGAAGGAGAGCCAGAGAAGCCCCCCCCGTCTTTTAGAAGGAGAGCCAGAGAAGCCCCCCCGTCTTTGGGAAGGAGAGCCAGAGAAGCCCCCCCGTCTTTGGGAAGGAGAGCCAGAGAAGCCCCCCCGTCTTTTAGAAGGAGAGCCAGAGAAGCCCCCCCGTCTTTGGGAAGGAGAGCCAGAGAAGCCCCCCCACCACCTCTCTCTCTCATGGTGCAGTATCCGTATAACAAGATTCTGATCAATTCTCCTAATTTGTGTGGGGTTTTTTCACAGAAAAGCATACAAAGCTCTCCCTTGCCCTCTATTTGGCAAACCTGACCATATCTCTATCCTCCTGATTCCTGCCTACATGCAAAAAAAACTCAAACAGGAAGTAGCAGTGAGGCGCTCAATACGGAAAGCAGTCCAATGAAACAGATGCTATGCTACAGGACTGTTTCGCTAACAAACTGGAGTATGTTCTGGGATTCGTCCGATGGCATTGAGGACTTTACCATATCAGTCACCAGATTCATTAATAAGCGCATCGACAACGTTGTCCCCACACGCTCGCTTCGAGTCAAGCAACACTGAACCATGCATGAGAGCACCAGCTGTTCCGGACGACTGTGTGATCACGCTCTCCGTAGCCGATGTGAGTAAGATCTTTAAACAGTTTAACATTTACAATGCCGCAGCCTTACCAGGATGCATACTCAGTGCATGCGCTGACCAGCTGGCAAGTGTTTTCACTGACATTTTCAACCTCTCCCATGTTTCAAGCACACCACTATATTCCCTGTGCCCAAAAATGTGAAGGTAACAAGTCTAAATGACTATCGCTGCTGCTGCTTATCTCTCACTTTATTTCTAGTATTCTAGTATTTCTAGTTAAACAAAGTTAAAAAAAAGTATTCAGACCCCTCGACTTTTTCCACATTTTGTTACAATTCTCAGCAATCAACACAAAATATCTCATAATGACAAAGCAAAAACAGTTTTTTTTAGACATTTTAACAAATGTATACCTTATTTACATAAGTATTAAGACCCTTTGCAATGAGACTCGAAATTGAGCTCAGGTGCATCCTGTTTCCATTGGTCATCCTTGAGATGTTTCCACAACTTGATTCGAGTCCACCTGTTGTAAATTCAATTGATTGGACATGTTTTGGAAAGGCACACAGCTGTTTAAATAAGGACACACAACCAAGCCATGAGGTCGAAGGAATTGTCCGTAGAGCTCAGAGACAGGATTGTGTCGAGGCACAGATCTGGGGAAGGGTACCAAAACATTTCTGCATTATTGAAGGACCCCAAGAACACAGTGGTTTGGAACCACCAACACTCTTCCTAGAACTGGCCATCCGGCCAAACTGAGCAATTTGGGGAGAAGGGCCTTTGTCAGGGAGGTGACCAAGAACCCAATGGTCACTCTGGGTTCTTGGCACATGACAGCACACTTGGAGTTTGACAAAAGGCACCTAAAGACTCTCAGACCATGATAAACAAGATTCTCTGGTCTGATGAAACCAAGATTGGCCTGAATACCAAGCATCACATCTGGAGTAAATCTGGTACAATCCCTACGGTGAAGCATGGTGGTGGCAACATCATGCTGGGGGGTATGTTTTCAGCAGCAGGAACTGGGAGACTAGTCAAGATTGAGGCAAGGATGAACGGAGCAAAGTACAGAGAGATCTTTGATAAAAACCTCAGGACCTCAGCCTGGTGTGAAGGTTCACCTTCCAACAGGACAACGACCCTTAGCACACAGCCAAGACAATGCAGGAGTGGCTTCGGGACAAGTCTCTGAATGTCCTTGAGAGGCCCAGCCAGAGCCCGAACTTGAACCCAATCAAACATCTCTGGAGAGACCTGAAAATAGCTGTGCAGCAGTGCTCCCCATCCAACTTGACAGAGCTTGAGAGGATCTGCAGAGAAGAATGGGTGAAACTCCCCAAATACAGGTGTACCAAGCTTGTAGCATCATACCCAAGAAGACTCGAGGCTGTAATCGCTGCCAAAGGTGCTTCAACATAGTACTGAGTAAAGTGTCTGAATACTTATGTAAATGTGGTATTTCCATTTTTTATTTTTAAGAGATTTGCAAAAAAATTCAAAAAACGTTTTTTGCTTTGTCATTATTAGGTACTGTGGGTAGATTGATGAGGAAAAATATATATTTAATGAATTTTAGTATAAGCCTGTAACGTAACAAAATGTGGAAAAAGTCAAGGGGTCTGAAAACTTTGCGAATGCACTGTATATATATAGAGAGAGACATCTTTCCAATTTATATGTATATATCTACCTCAATTACCTCATACCCCTGCACATTGACTCAGTACTGGTACCCTGTGTATATAGCCATGTTATTACCTCGTACCCCTGCACATCGACTCAGTACTGGTACCCTGTGTATATAGCCATGTTATTACCTCATACCCCTGCACATTGACTCAGTACTGGTACCCTGTGTATATAGCCATGTTATCACCTCATACCCCTGCACATCGACTCAGTACTGGTACCCTGTGTATATAGCCATGTTATTACCTCATACCCCTGCACATTGACTCAGTACTGGTACCCTGTGTATATAGCCATGTTATTACCTCGTACCCCTGCACATTGACTCAGTACTGATACTCCCTGTATATAGCCAAGTTATTACCTCGTACCCCTGCACATTGACTCAGTACTGATACTCCCTGTATATAGCCAAGTTATTACCTCGTACCCCTGCACATTGACTCAGTACTGATACTCCCTGTATATAACCATGTTATTACCTCGTACCCCTGCACATTGACTCAGTACTGGTACCCTGTGTATATAGCCATGTTATTACCTCGTACCCCTGCACATTGACTCAGTACTGATACTCCCTGTATATAACCATGTTATTACCTCGTACCCCTGCACATTGACTCAGTACTGATACTCCCTGTATATAGCCATGTTATCGTTAATCTTTGTGTATTTATTATTACTTTTATGTTTTTTACTTTTCTATTATTTCTCTATTTTCTTTCTCCCTGCGTTGTTGGGAAGGTCCCAGTAAGTAACCATTTCACTGTTAGTCTACACCTGTTGTTTACCAAGCATGTGACAAATAACATTTGATTTGATTTTCATTTGATCTCGCTCTCTGCCCCTCGGTCAGCTGGCCCAGTGCCACTTACTAACACACACACACACACACACACACACACACACACACACACACACACACACACACACACACACACACACACACACAGGACCGAGAGAAGAGAGATGCCAGCTTTGCAGTGGTGGCACAGTACATGTATTACAATTACTAATTGAAAGTTCATGAACTAAACAAATTAAATCCATTTGGATGACGATGCAGTAATGACTGATCATCGACAAACTAAAGAATACGGTTATATTATTGACTGCAAGATTATTTATATTTAGTAATCATGGTTTGGTTAAATAAATATCCTCTATTGTGTTATTTCACCACTTTGAAAAGATATTTGATTAAAGCTATGTATTTCTGTTGTGGTCGTCTATTGTTGAAATACATGCCGTGTGTGTCAATTCATACATCTACGTCATTTTTAAAAGAAATGCAATTGAAATAAATCACTGATATGAAAAAATATATATTTTCATATTTTTCTGTGTATTTGTTTTGGCATGAATCTGTTTCTTTAAATCCCACCTTGTTTAGATGTAATCCAGAGGATTCCGTATAGCCTTTATCATCACTGTGGTCCCACAACTGGAGTCCCCACTGCCACGGGTCTTGCAGATAGCTTGGCTTGACGTCCCGGCAGAAATTCACACCCCTCATCAATAAGAATCAGACTCAAGACTGGGAGAGGAGAGGTAGCTGCCCCAGGTTTAAACCAGGAAACATATCATGTATAGAATGGAATCGTCTGGATGTGTATATCTCACAGAAATGTTTTACATTTACATGTTTTGTTATTTAGCAGATGCTAAATGGTTAAGATGGCGTCTCACCTCGAGCTCCGATAAAACATTACAGCTTTCTACTTTCTTTAGTTTAGTCCTGCATGTTGGAGCTAGGATCCTAAGACTTTCACTGTACTGTACACGGCAATCACACCTACAACCCTGACTATCAAACACACTGAATATTTGAGTGGCTTACAGTTCGTGACACACACACACATCTAGATGTAGAATCTGATGACACATGACTTTAAGCCGTTCTTTCCATGTGGGTGCTTCGCTGTTTGAAATATGATTTTCCTTTATTATAATAATTTCTCATCAGACTGAATGTGAGTGATGAAATCACCGCTGTCCTTTCATAAACATGCCGTTGGTAATATGACATGAACAGTAGGTGCAATCTAAGGATGTTTTAAATTATTTAATACGTGAACATGGAAAGTTGTAAATATTGGCATAAAATATAAAAAATATAAAATATTATATTATATATAAAATATTAAATATTAAAATACAACAAAAAAAACGGTGTAAATGTACACCTGAAAAGAATCACTGGACTCAACATGTTTCGTGGGAGTCACTCCAAAGATACTAGAGAATGAATAACGGATAATTATGACGTGTTTTTCTAATGTAAACCGTTCTCTCGCAGGAAAAAATAACATTTGCCCTTTAGACAGAGGCCATGGGATCGGATAAGGAGAACTTATTTACACTGTTCTTAAAGCTTCCTATTGTTTCTTGTCTGGAGCTCAAGAGCTGCTGTACAGACTGTTTCTGTCTGTCGCTGAGACAGTCGGCGACCCACCCATGAGGGTGTTACGGGGCAGCGCCACACTTGTGAATGGTAAATATATATGTATTTTTAAATATAAATATATATATATATATATATATTACAGTATATAATTCATAGATTATGTTTTAAATGCTTTCAAAAAGCAAATTGTAATTAACTTGTAAATAAATCGTCATAACTGTCATGGGAGGCTGGGACCTGATAAACCAGACCACCAAATCCAACAAGAGGGATGTACTAGCTAGAACCTTCTCATCGCGGAACAGGTGGAACAAAAAAAGCACGACGTAGCTGGCCTGTCCCCCCCCCCCCCCCCCCCACCCCCCACTCATGTTGTTCATCTGGTTCTACTGTAGCTAGGCAACAGGGCGACATGTTGTGTGGACTAAAACAGCATAAAACCTGGTGTATCACAAAGCACGATTAAATTAATTAACAAGCTACAGTAATTGTGAGATACATAGAGAAATAGTGTGGGTGATTTATTTATTTATTTTTTTTTAATTTTTTGGGGGGGGTTAAATTAATCAGTATATCTACCTTTGATAAGCATCTGTAGCTAGCTGGTAGCTTGATAGCTAGTTAGCTCCCATGCCAATTTCAAGTCTTTCTAAAATAATATCTGACTAATTTGTGCCTTTGGTCAAAATGTTTTGTTATGGTTAGGCATAAGGTTAGCAGTAGGGTTCGATTTAAAATCACATTTTTAAGAAGAGAAATTGTAGAAATACGTAGGCGGGCTTTATAGCTGTGGTAACTAGTGACGACCCTGGTGCGCTCGTTTGTTTGTGAGCTGGCTGCTCAAAATAAATAGTCTTTATATAACTGTTATTTAACTAGGCAAGTCAGTAAAGAACAAATTCTTATTTACAATGAACGCCTACCAAGGAACAGTGGGTTAACTGCCTTGTTCAGAATGACAGATTTTTACCTTGTCAGCTCGGGGATTTGATCGAAGCGACCTTTCAGTTACTGGCCCAACACTCTAACCACTAGGCTACCTGCCTCTAACCACTAGGCTACCTGCCTCTAACCACTAGGCTACCTGCTGGTTACTAGTCCAACGCTCTAACCACTAGGCTACCTGCCTCTAACCACTAGGCTACCTGCTGGTTACTAGTCCAACGCTCTAACCACTAGGCTACCCTACCGCCCCATAATAAAGTTAATCTAATCTGTTCTGAAACAGGGGCAGCATGTGCAGCAGTGGTCATTTGGTTTTTGAAATGCAAAAGTGATATTGGTGTATTTTATGCTTTTGTTCCAATGCACAGATCGCTTTATATATCTTTTCAAAGAAAAGTTTGAAAACTTGCCATCATATTTCTGTCATGCTACTTTGTTGACAACTCCAACCACCTCGTGCCCTGGGTATTCAGCCAATAAGCGTCTAGACCCCCAGTTATTAAGCCTGAAAGACCTTGAGGTCTCAGAGAATTTGTTTTTTTCCATTCGTCTCTCTTGGCATCTTTATACACTGCTGAAGGCTTTAATGTCAAATCTCGCCGGACCATCATTCATTTATACCTTCTAGAGGGAAACAAGCAGAGCAAACGATGTTCAGTTGTTTGTTTGTCGTCACCCACCCACAACCTGTCTCTCATTTGAGAGATTTAATTTATAACGGTTACCATGGCAACTATCTCCTTCGTCCGCAGATTTTTTAAATATTTTTTTATCTCCCCTGAAGTTGTCATCTGAAACGAGGGCTCATTTATAACTCTATATATTTTGCTGTTTAAGGAAATTAGTGTGTGTGTGTGTGTGTGTGTGTGTGTGTGTGTGTGTGTGTGTGTGTGTGTGTGTGTGTGTGTCTGTATATATATATATATATATAAGTGTGGTTTTGGTCTTAACTAGCTAGTCTAAACATTGCATCCATCAGCATGTAATTTCAGCACCTTTAAGTGATGGCTTCAAGTTTCCTTTACATAAATGCACCTCTGCAGGATGAAGAATGGGCTTCTATTAGCCCCGGGAGAAATGGTAACCATCAGTGAAGGGACTCTGGTTTGTATCAAACTCTAAATTAGCCTGATAGCTTTAGCTAAAGAGGTAGCTGGCTAGTGTCTGGGAAACAGAGTAGCTGGGTCCTTTCCTTTCCGAATGCTGTCTCTGCTAAAGCAGGGAACATCGACTTTAAATTTCAATTACACTGTAAAGCTAAACTTCCACAATGCAAATTGAATAGATCCCTTAATATAAATTGTTACCACAACTTAATATAAAGTGTTACCACAACTTAATGTTACTGCAACTTAATGTTACTGTACCTAGACTTGGCACTCTGGTACCACTTGCCATGCGGTAGCAGAGAGAACAGTCTATGACTGGGGTGGCTGGAATCTTTGACAATTTTTAGGGCCTTCCTTTGACACCGCCTGGTATAGAGGTCCTGGATGGAAGGAGGCTTGGCCCCAGTGATGTACTGGGCCGTACACACTGCCCTCTGTAGTGCCTCGCGGTCGGAGGCCGAGAAGTTGCCATACTAGGCAGTGATGCAACCAGTCAGGATGCTCTTGATGGTGCAGCTGTAGAACTTTTTGAGGATCTGAGGACCCATGCCAAATCTTTGCAGTCTCCTGGGGGGTAATAAGCTTTGTCGTGCCCTCTTCACAACTGTCTTGCTGTGTTTGGACCATGATAGTTTGCTGGTGATGTGGACACCAAGGAACTTGAAGCTCTGCACCTGCTCCACTACAGCCTCGTCGATGAGAATGGGGGCATGATCGGTCCTCATTTTCCTATAGTCCACAATCATCTCCTTTGTCTTGATCACTTTGAAGGAGAGGTTGTTGTCCTTGCACCACACGGTCAGGTCTCTGACCTCCTCCCTATAGGCTGTCTCATCGGTATCGGTAATCAGGCCTACCACTGTTGTGTCATCAGCAAACTTAATGATGGTGTTGGAGTCGTGCCTGGCCGTGCAGTCATGAGTGAACAGAGAGTACAGTAGGGGGCTGAGCACGCACCCCTGAGGGGCCCCCGTGTTGAGGATCAGCATGGCGGATGTGTTGTTCCCTACCCTTACCACCTGGGGGCAGCATGTCAGGAAGTCCAGGATACAGTTGCAGAAGGAGCTGTTTAGTCCTAGCAGGTTTTACATAAACTCAAGTGATTGGTTACCTTCTTCTGCAATCCTCATCAAGTTGCTGCATTTTACTTTAAACTTTAAAGTTTTGTATTTGTATTAATTTTACCAGGTTTTACCAACTTTAAAGTAGAGTAACTGTCCAAGTGGTTAATCAAAGTGGTTTAAATTTAATATATAATATATAATACTAGACCACATTGTTGTTTCATTTCAATTTGGAAGGAGAGACACATGCATACCAGACAGACCTCCAAGAGAGCACACCCATGTGTAGTTCAATCCAATAACCCACGTGTGTCACTTAAAGGCCCAGCATAAAGCATGCGTCACGCTTTAGTTAAAACTGTTTGTTCACCCGCACCCGCCTGCGATTGCTAATAACCTGTCCACAAGCACCTGACTATATGTGATGAAGTGAAAATCTTAGGTCCTAAAATGTCCTGTACTGTCAGAGATGGCAGAACAATTTTTTAGACAGGCCTTTTTTAGACAGGCCTTTTTTAGACAGGCCTTTTTTAGACAGGCCTTTTTAGACAGGCCTTTTTAGACAGGCCTTTTTTAGACAGGGATTTTTAGACAGGCCTTTTCAGACATACCTTTTTTGACAGGCCTATGTTTCTGCTTTTAATTTCGGCATTTTTTTTGTTGCCTATTTGTTAGTCAACATGTCTGTAATTAGATTTTTATTACATTTTTTTTAATTTACCTTTTATTTAACAAGGCAAGTCAGATGACGGCCTACCCCGGCCAAACCCTAAACCGGACAACGCTTAGCCAATTGTGCGCCGCCCTATGGGACTCCCAATCACAGACGAGTGTGATACAGCCTGGAATCGAACCAGGGTCTGTAGTGACGCCTCTAGCACTGAGATGAGCCCCCCCCCCCCGAGTAGATGCAGCTTTTCTTCTGTCATTACTTGTTGCCCTAGTAGACTAAATAAACCCTTGCCCACCAGAACAATAACATCGATAGAATGAATACTTCAATCTAGTTGACATCAGTAAAGTTTGTTTACTCTTTCCTCTTTCTTCTCTGCTTCTCTCATGCAACAAAGACATTTAGGGACCAACATTTAAAAATGAAAAAAAAACTTTTTTAAAGGAATGATTTTCCGTGCTAAATTTCCAAATGACATCAGTTTGACAGGTTGATGGAAATTAAATGCTGTTAAAATGACGCATGTTTTTGATAAGATTTCAGTTCGGCTTGGATGCATATTTTATGTGGTTGAATTTCAATCAGCTTTCATGATGCTGATAAAAGACAGACGGTCCCTAACTGTGGTTGAAATACTGTCAGCTTTTATAATGCTGATAAAAGACAGCACCTTTACAGACGGTCCCTAACTGTGGTTGAAATACTGTCAGCTTTTATAACGCTGATAAAAGACACCACCTTTACAGACAGTCCCTAACTGTGGTTGAAATACTATCATCTTTTATAATGCTGATAAAAGACACCACCTTTACAGACAGTCCCTAACTGTGGTTGAAATACTGTCAGCTTTTATAATGCTGATAAAAGACACCACCTTTACAGACAGTCCCTAACTGTGGTTGAAATACTGTCAGCTTTTATAATGCTGATAAAAAGACACCACCTTTACAGACGGTCCCTAACTGTGGATTCATTCTTTCAAGGTGCTGAAAGAATAAAATCATGTTTTTCCACAAGGCAAAACGTACATTTCATGCCAAATCTTATTGCAAAATATATGCTTAATTCCACAGGAGTTAATATTATATTAGCCTATGTGAGAGGTTATAGACCAACAGTCAGTGTCCAGATTTCAGTTAGATAGGTTACTATTCCATTTAACACATCTGAACAGTACAGCCGAATTTGCATTGTGATTGTGGAATTTGTATTGCGCATCACAATCATCACCACATAACATAGCCAGCACTGCTATCATCCTCTTTAACGTCTTCATAACATAGCCAGCACTGCTATCATCCTCTTTAACGTCTTCATAACATAGCCAGCACTGCTATCATCCTCTTTAACGTCTTCATAACAGAGCCAGCACTGCTATCATCCTCTTTAACTACTTCACCTAATCTTTCCCAAACATTACTTTTCTGGCCCTCCCTTCTCTTTATTGTCAACTCTCTGTCACACCCTGATCTGTTTCACCTGTCCTTGTGATTGTCTCCACCCCCTCCAGGTGTCACTTATTTTCCCCAGTGTATTTATCCCTGTGTTTCCTGTCTCTCTGTGCCAGTTCGTCTTGCATGTTTCCAAGTCAACCAGTGGTTTTCCTGTTTTCCTGCTTTTTGCATTCTCCTTTTTCTAGTCCTCTCGGTTTTGACCCTTGCTTGTTTCTGGGCTTTGTACCCGCCTGCCTGACCATTCTGCCTGCCTTGACCACGAGCCCGTCTGCCACTCTACCTCCTGGACTGGTTTTGACCTTTTTGCCTGTCCACGACCATTCTCTTGCCTACCCCTTTGGATTAATAAACATTGTAAAACTCCAACCATCTGCCTCCTGGGTCTTAATTTGGGTCTCGCCTTGTGCCTTGATACTCTCCTTATGCAGCTTTTTTCTTATTGAATTAAACTCCGACGTTGTCCTTGTTGCCTCCGTGGATCGACGATAACTTTTTCTGCCCTAAAATCATTTTGCAGTTGACGCGCTACAGTTATGCCCTAAAGCTGACACTACACACTAACGGCAGATACAAATGATGAAAGAAAAAAAAACTCAATGTAGCCTATAGATGTGATAGAGAATATTTACAGTACATCAGGACACTTCCCCGGGGAAGGGCGGGTTATGAGTCAACCCAAGCATCACTATCATCCATTCCCACGAATCACAGGCAAGTAAAGAGAGTGGTTGTTGTCTATCCTCCAGCTGCTTGGCCTGTCTGTGACTCTGGTGACTGACACACACACACACACACACACACACACACACACACACACACACACACACACACACACACACACACACACACACACACACACACACACACACACACACACACACACACAGAGAGAGAGCAGTGAAAACAGTCAGAGATGCAGTTGAAGAGCCTTGTACATCACGGTGTTGTTTCAGATTTTACTCGTTCATCTCAAATTATACTAAAAGAGTCATGTTCCAAATGAAAATTAGTTTGTTGCTAATTTTAGAAACAGATTTGGTGTCATCCCAATAGCAGATGGTGAAAACTTGAGATCACATGAATAGTAAAGGTCTAAGATTTTCTCTGAGACTGTCAAACTGCCCCCCCCACAAAAAAATGACAATACATTTTCAGTCGTTGTCAAAGATACATTAGGTTGTACCCTAGCTAACAGTCCTCATCCTACTTATACTATATATCCCCTTGAATATCTCTATTCTTCTGTTTTCCCATCAGAATCTCTACATTTCACATGGTTCCCGGTTAAACGAGCTGGGAATAGAACTGAGATCCTCTCAGGATTTTAATATCACCCCACACATGAGTCATCTGAGCGCTCCTGACACGCTCACTAAAACATTTTGATGAATGTGTTGTGTTTCCGTCAAGCACAGGATGCTCGCAAGAGTTCCCTTCCGTTTTTATTTTACTGTAACATAATTACTGTAAAATAATTACTGTAAAATAATTACTGTAAAAATAATTACTGTAACATAATTACTGTAACATAATTACTGAAGCATAATTACTGTAACATAATTACTGTAATATAATTATTGTAACATAATTACTGTAATATCATTACTGTAACATGATTATTGTCACATAATTACTGTAACATAATTACTGTAATATAATTACTGTAACATGATTATTTTATTATAATTACTGTAATATAATTACTGTAGCATAACTTTGGTAACATAACTTCAGTAACATAATTACTGTAACATGATTATTGTAACATAATTACTGTAACATAATTACTGGAGCATAATTACTGTAACATAATTACTGTAATATAATTATTGTTACATAATTACTGTAATATAATTACTGTAGCATAACTTCGGTAACATAATTACTGTAATATGATTATTGTAACATAATTACTGGAGCATAATTATTGTAACATACTTACTGTAATATAATTACTGTAACATAATTATTGTAACATAATTACTGTAACATAATTATTGTAACATACTTACTGTAACATAATTACTGTAACATAATTATTGTAACATAATTACTGGAGCATAACTATTGTAACATACTTACTGTAATATAATTATTGTAACATAATTACTGTAATATAATTACTGTAACATAATTATTGTAACATAATTACTGTAACATAATTACTGGTTATTTTGAAGGGAACAACAGCAAATTAGTTTCTTATTGCTTTTATATTTGTATTTTAATTTATTATGGATCCCCATTAGTTCCAAGGTAGCAGCTACTCTTCCTGGGGTTTATTATGGATCCCCATTAGTTCCTGCTAAGGAAGCAGCTACTCTTCCTGGGGTTTATTATGGATCCCCATTAGTTCCTGCTAAGGAAGCAGCTACTCTTCCTGGGGTTATTATGGATCCCCATTAGTTCCTGTCAAGGCAGCAGCTACTCTTCCTGGGGTTTATTATGGATCCCCATTAGTTCCTGCTAAGGCAGCAGCTACTCTTCCTGGGGTTTATTATGGATCCCCATTAGTTCCTGCCAAGGAAGCAGCTACTCTTCCTGGGGTTTATTATGGATCCCCATTACTTCCTGCCAAAGCAGCAGCTACTCTTCCTGGGCTTTATTATGGATCCCCATTAGTTCCTGTCAAGGCAGCAGCTACTCTTCCTGGGCTTTATTATGGATCCCCATTAGTTCCTGTCAAGGCAGCGGCTACTCTTCCTGGGCTTTATTATGGATCCCCATTAGTTCCTGTCAAGGCAGCGGCTACTCTTCCTGGGGTTTATTATGGATCCCCATTAGTTCCTGTCAAGGCAGCGGCTACTCTTCCTGGGGTTTATTATGGATCCCCATTAGTTCCTGCCAAGGCAGCAGCTACTCTTCCTGGGCTTTATTATGGATCCCCATTAGTTCCTGTCAAGGCAGCAGCTACTCTTCCTGGGGTTTATTATGGATCCCCATTAGTTCCTGCCAAGGCAGCAGCTACTCTTCCTGGGGTCCAAACACATTAAAGCAATTACATCACATATAAAACAAAATATAAAACACCAACATTATATAACATTATTACACCACTACATATCTACAATACCAAATGTTTGATACCACTACAAAACAATATCACAGTGCATGCGTATGCATGTGTGCGTACCTTTGTGTGTGTCTCTTCACAGTTTATATAGTTGGTAGACTTACTGTAGAAAAAAAGTATTTTGTCCTGTTTTTGTAATGTTAGATCATGTAGAAGTAATCAGCTGATTGCTTTGTTACAGTATCTCAACCACCTGCTAAATCAGTCGTGTGATTGATCGTGTCCATGCAATAATGACTGATCATTAGCCAATTAAAATTCAGATAAAGCTAGCCAACAACACAACGGACACCTCTCGGGAATATAAAAAAATTATGAAGCGCCTGAAGAGTCAGTCCTCGTCTTGGCGTTCACATTACAAAGATTGAATCTATTTATTTATGCCATGCCAATACTGGCATCATTTAGCTATCATTAATTATCATAATGTTGACTCGTTAAGCAGGCGGGCGCATCTCCTTGGATGCGTCCCAAATGGCATACTATTTTCTATGTAGTGAACTTCCCAATGGGGCTCTGGTCAAAATGTGTGCACTATATAGGGAATAGGGTGCAATTTTGGACTTGTATTAGCTACCTCCATGCTGCTGTCTCTCTAGCTCCATAGTTCCAGTGTCAGCTATAATCAATTAAATGGCTTTGCCCCGCCCCTTGTTCCCACATCACTTATCACCTCATTGATCTGCTAATGTCTCATCACCTCATCATAATGTCTCATCACCTCATAATAATGTCTCACCACCTCATAATAATGTCTCATCACCTCATAATAATGTCTCACCACCTCATAATAATGTCTCACCACCTCATAATAATGTCTCATCATCTCATCATAATGTCTTATCACCTCATCATGTCTCATCACCTCATAATAATGTCTCATCACCTCATAATAATGTCTCATCACCTCATAATAATGTCTCATCACCTCATAATAATGTCTCATCAGAATGTCTCATCACCTCATGTCTCATCATAATGTCTCATCACCTCATAATAATGTCTCATCACCTCATCACCTCATAATAATGTCTCATCACCTCATCATAATGTCTCATCAACTCATAATAATGTCCCATCACAATGTCTCATAATAATACCTCATCACCTCATCATACTGTCTAATCACCTCATCACAATGTCTCATCACCTCCTCATAATGTCTCATCACCTCACAATAATTTCTCATCATCTCAATAATGTCTCATCACCTCATAATAATGTCTCATCACCTCATCACCTCATAATAATGTCTTATCACCTCATCACCTCATAATAATGTCTTATCACCTCATCACCTCATAATAATGTCTCATCACCTCATCATAATGTCTCATCACCTCATCACCTCATAATAATGTCTCATCACCTCATAATAATGTCTCATCACCTCATAATAATGTCTCATCACCTCATAATGTCTCATCACCTCATAATAATGTCTCATCACCTCATCATAATGTCTCATCACCTCATCACCTCATAATAATGTCTCATCACCTCATAATAATGTCTCATCATCTCATCATAATGTATTTCTAATGATTTTAGGGAAGGTGGGATAATGCATTCCAAATAGCACCATATTCCCTATTTAGTGCACTACTTTTGACCAGGGCTTTTTTTATGGGCATGCAGCAAAATCTTCAAAATATGTACATCCTTCCACTTCAGCAGGTTACATTTGGGACAGATTTGGGACATAACTCAAATAAGTTTCCTCTTTAGTTATTCGAAAAGGTGTTTTGTTGTTAAATGTATTTTTTCTCATTAGCAATAGTATTAGCTAGTAAAAATACTAATGATAATCCAATGTTGTATTCCTCGAAAGATAAAGTATATGGTGATTTGTTGAGTTGGTTTGGTGTCCTTTCAGTAACTTCTGTGGATCTCATGCACTGCGGTCCATACAGAATAGCTTGGTTTACAGCCCATGCAGCAGAGCTTGGTCTACAGTCCATGCAGCAGAGCTTGGTCAACAAATGTAATGTAGGCTACTTGACGACTTTAGATAATGCAGTCCACTATACATAGAGACGTGTTATACACATGCTATATGGGTTAATCTACAGAAGCGGTGCAAATTGGTGGTTGTAAAAAAATATATTCTGTGTCTTATTTTTATTTTTTTACTTTCATCACACGTCTTCCAAGATATGTCAGGTAAACATTGCATATTTGAAATATTTACCTGAATTATATTTACCTGAAAGTGTCACCACGGAAACAGTGAAAAAGTGGTAACACCTTACTTGACGCCCAGTGTCATAACAGACTAAGACACGGTCATAGCCATGTCATAACATGGTCATAACACTGTCATGACCCATATATTTACACCTGTTGTGACATATATTGGGTTATTTTATGGCTGGTTATGACACCTACATAAGAGTGTGAAAACCCACATTTATTCAAATTAGTTTTTTTCCTGCCAAGAAGTTTCCTGAAAATATGTTTCTTAAATCCTTTGTTGTTGTTGTAAACAATTCTTTACAGCCATGTTTTTTTTCTTCATCATATTTGAAATAATTTGTAGAAAATACACTTTATGACACTGTCATGAAGCATTATGACCCTCCTGTGTGACTTAACTTGAACAATGAAAATACACTTTATGACACTGTCATGAAGCATTATGACCCTCCTGTGTGACTTAACTTGAACAATGAAAATACACTTTATGACACTGTCATGAAGCATTATGACCCTCCTGTGTGACTTAACTTGAACAATGAAAATACACTTTATGACACTGTCATGAAGCATTATGACCCTCCTGTGTGACTTAACTTGAACAATGAAAATACACTTTATGACACTGTCATGAAGCATTATGACCATCCTAACCATATAAGCCAGATAGTCCTATCACGTACATGCCCTTAAATCAGTCATCAGTCACATAGAGGGTGTCTTGTCCTGCTCCTGAAATCTGCTCCTACATTCACCCCAGTCATCAGAAACAGAGCACTGGGGGTAGGTGCATGTCTGACATCAATGTGTGAGAAATTACAATAATAATTTAAGTTGGTCAATAATTTAAAAAATGTAAAAAATATATTTATAACATAAACATACTGTTGACATGTAGGCTATGGTGTAATGGAATGTTTTGCCTTTCATGGTTGGTTTTGTGGGTTTTGACAGTCTTATGTAGGTGTTATAACCAGGCATAAAATAGCCAACATATGTCACAACAGGTCTAAATATATTTGTCATGACAGCGTTATGACCATATTATAACAGGTTATGACAAGTTATGTTCCATGTTATGTCACGTTATGACATGGCTATGGACGTGTCATAACCTGTTATGACGCTGGGTGTCAAGTAAAGTGTTACCGAAATTAATTCTAGAAAATACATTTTGATTCCAAAATTAACAACGTAGTTAAAAAATATGATATTTCACCTGATTTTCAAAGCCTTTCAATTTAATTGAGTGAAATGTAATCTCTATTGTTCTCTGTAAAATGTTCAATGTTGATTGTATAAATCTGAAACTTACGGACGTTGCAATCGAGGGCTTCCACCATTTAAAAGTAGTCAACTGGGTGGGGATTCCTATGGGTTGGTTGTGATCAGCCAATCATCAGAGAGCATTGTCCTCTTTGAATTCGATTGCCTAGCGTTTGTAAACTGAAGGTTAAGGTAATATCCAGACCCAGGCAATTTAAAGACTGAATTCATGTGGTCTTGAGTGGACTACTAGATCAAACGCCCATGGGCCCTTTCTTCAAATGTAAGAAACTCAAGTAAACTTGAATACAGTAGAGTACAGTAGAGTAGAGTAGAGCAGGGTACAGTAGAGTACAGTACAGTAAAGTATAGTAGTGTAGGGTACAGTAGAGCAGGGTACAGTAGAGTATATTACAGTAGAGCAGGGTACAGTAGAGCAGGGTACAGTAGAGTATATTACAGTAGAGCAGGGTACAGTAGAGTACATTACAGTAGAGTACAGTACAGTACAGTAGAGAAGGGTACAGTAGAGTACAGTACAGTAGAGTAGAGTACAGCATATTATAGTACAGTAGAGTAGAGTACAGTATATTACAGTACAGTAGAGCAGGGTACAGTAGAGTACAGTACGGTAGAGCAGGGTACAGTAGAGTACATTACAGTAGAGCAGGGTACAGTAGAGTACATTACAGTAGAGTACAGTAGAGTACAGTACAGTAGAGCAGGGTACAGTAGAGTACAGTACGAGCACAGTATATTACAATACAGTAGAGAAGAGTAGAGTACAATAGAGTAGAGTACAGTAGAGTAGAGTACAGCAGAGCAGAGCAGAGTACAGTACAGTAGAATACAGTAGAGTACAATAGAGTATAGCAGAGTACAGTATATTACAGTAGAGTAGAGTACAATAGATTATAGCAGAGTACAGTACAGTAGAGCACAGTAGAGTAGAGCACAGTATATTACAGTACAGTATAGTAAAGTAGAGTACAGGACAGTATATTACAGTACAATAGAGTACAGTAGAGTACAGTAGTTTCAAATTTTATTGTCATGTGCACAAATACAGTGAAATGCCTTTCTTGCTTGCTCTTTTAAAACAATAGTAGTTATTAATATCAGCAGTAATCAATATCAGCAGTAATCAATATCAGCAGTAATCAATATCTACGTACTGGGCTGTCCGCACCCCCCTCTGTAGCACCATGCGATCGAGGGCGGTGCTGTTGCCGTACCAAGCAGTGATGCATTAAGTCAAGATGCTCTCAATGGTGCAGCTGTAGAACTTTTTGTGGATGTGTAGGGTACAGTACATTACATTACATTACATTACAGTACAGTACATTACATTACAGTACATTACATTACATTACTTTACAGTACATTACATTACAGTACAGTACAGTACAGAAAAGTACAGTATAGAAAAGCACATTATAGATGTCTATGTTTTGGGGAAAAGAAATCGATGTTTGGGCTCTTGGAGGTTGGAGTCCGTCTATTGGCTATGCATCTCAAAACTCTGTACTTGACCCACTAGTCACATGGTCGTCCTCTGTAGCTCAGTTGACAGAGCGCAACTCAACGGCGCTGTTACAGAAGCAATAACGGAACAGGCACAAAGACGACGCCTCTATATATTCTATGGTGTCAATTGTTTTGGATGTAACCACTTCTGATTGGACAATTTTGACTTATTTTGGAATTCAAAGAATCCCCATAGCTACCTATGGCTGGCTATCTTTCATTTGGACAGATTTACATTCCAGCAAAAATATACTGTATATTGAATGCTCAAAACGAATGGGGGAATTATAATATTAAATACCAATACAATTCCTCAGAAAAATAGATTTTGCTTAATTAACAAGTAGTTTTTGTCGTTGTTGTTAAAGACATGCTAACCTCTTACCATTAACCAATAACATTCATTGTGATTGTAACATCTTAACATTCCAGTATGGGGTCGGTTAAGGTTAGTGCATTTCAAAACAATAAATACCACTTATGTCTGTGCGCTGTCAACTAATAAGCATGCAACAGTAATTAGTGCATTGTGAACATTTGTTAATTAGCAACTGTAATTGAAAGAACAGAGCCACTCGTTCGTTTATTGAGTGTTGTTGTTTTATCTGCTTTGAGGTGTTAGAGTACAGTAACATAGATCTGCACTTCATATCTAATAGATATACTAACATAGATCTGCACTTCATATCTAATAGATACAGTAACATAGATCTGCACTTCATATCTAATAGATACAGTAACATAGATCTGCACTTCATATCTAATAGATACAGTAACATAGATCTGCACTTCATATCTAATAGATACAGTAACATAGATCTGCACTTCATATCTAATAGATATAGTAACATAGATCTGCACTTAATATCTAATAGATATAGTAACATAGATCTGCACTTCATATCTAATAGATACAGTAACATAGATCTGCACTTCATATCTAATAGATATAGTAACAGATCTGCACTTCATATCTAATAGATACAGTAACATAGATCTGCACTTCATATCTAATAGATACAGTAACATAGATCTGCACTTCATATCTAATAGATACAGTAACATAGACCTGCACTTCATATCTAATAGATACAGTAACATAGACCTGCACTTCATATCTAATAGATATAGTAACATAGATCTGCACTTCATATCTAATAGATATAGTAACATAGATCTGCACTTCATATCTAATAGATACAGTAACATAGATCTGCACTTCATATCTAATAGATATAGTAACATAGATCTGCACTTCATATCTAATAGATATAGCACAGTAACATAGATCTACACTTTATATCTAATAGTACAGTAACATAGATCTGCACTTCATATCTAATAGATATAGTAACATAGATCTGCACTTCATATCTAATAGATACAGTAACATAGACCTGCACTTCATATCTAATAGATATAGTAACATAGATCTGCACTTCATATCTAATAGATATAGCACAGTAACATAGATCTACACTTCATATCTAATAGATATAGTAACATAGATTACACTTCATATCTAACAGATACAGTAACATAGATCTGCACTTTATATCTAATAGATATAGTAACATAGATCTACACTTCATATCTAACAGATATAGCACAGTAACATAGATCTGCACTTCATATTAACATGGTGAAGTTTATTAGGCCTACTAACGTAGCAACTGTGTCATTTTGATATAGACAATTAGAAAAGTCAAATTACAAATGATATGTTGTGCATTTCCATATGCCGTCATTAATATAAGCAATTAGACAACTAAGTGTGAAGCCTACAAAATAGCAATATATTGTGGGATGTTGATGTCTGTATAGCCTAGGTTACTATATGATATAAACAAACACACAAAGGACGCATAACAGAGGATGAACCGTAGCTAATAGTCCCAAATACGGAATTATAGCTGCCTTTTCACAACATAAAATAAGATAATTTTGCTAATGACAATTTCATGAACCAGGAATCAAAGTGTCAATTGAAAATATGTTCCACCCACACCGTACAAAAAAACAACAACAGAATCATAACAACAAGGTAATTAGTACGTCTGCCCCATGACATCTCTAGATGGGATTAGTGATGGGTTCGTGGAGGCTGGCTGCTCTGGGTGAATGTTGTCTCTCTATCCAGTTTATAAAAAGAGAGGGAGTGAGAGAGAGAGAGAGAGAGAGAGACAGAGACAGAGAGACAGAGAGACAGAGACAGAGAGAAAGAGAGACAGAGAGAGAGAGAGACAGAGAGAAGGAGACAGAGAGAGAGAGAGAGAGAGACAGACCCATTGTTTGACACGCGTCGAGGCGAGCCTGGCTTTGGCGCAACAGACAGACAGAGAGACCTGGCTCCAACCAGCGGCTGGAATCCAATGATTCGCCTGGCAACCCTTTTTGATGCAGCTGCACATGGCACCTAGACCTGTATGGCATCAATACCTTTTCAACCTCGCTTAGAAATGTACCGATAACCAAACATTAATTTAGGAACAATAAAGCGTTATTTTTTGGTGGGGGTAAATTGTATTCTCCTTTCGTTCCTTTTAGTTGGTCGACACGCAGCAACAGAGGTCCATGCACTAGAGATGTTGACGCCATATTACTATTTCAGATATTTGATCAACTAAATTAAAGCACTTTTCGAAATATAAACCGAATATCTAAATAAAGCGTATATTATTCTTTATAGTTTCCCCATAAGAACACACAGTGAATGAGACAGCTACATGTTTTCCGTTTTTTATGTAACCATCAGCCAGTTGGAAAGCAGCAGTAGCGCTGTTCATGATATGGATTTAACTCTGCTACTCCCGTGTTATCCCTGTTGGGGATGTGAACCATTCTCCCGTGTCATCCCTGTTGGGGATGTAAACTATTCTCCCGTGTCATCCCTGTTGGGGATGTGAACTATTCTCCCGTGTCATCCCTGTTGGGGATGTGAACTATTCTCCCGTGTCATCCCTGTTGGGGATGTGAACTATTCTCCCGTGTTATCCCTGTTGGGGATGTGAACTATTCTCCCGTGTCATCCCTGTTGGGGATGTGAACTATTCTCCCGTGCCATCCCTGTTGGGGATGTGAACTATTCTCCCGTGTCATCCCTGTTGGGGATGTGAACTATTCTCCCGTGTTATCCCTGTTGGGGATGTGAACTATTCTCCCGTGCCATCCCTGTTGGGGATGTGAACTATTCTCCCGTGCCATCCCTGTTGGGGATGTGAACTATTCTCCCGTGTTATCCCTGTTGGGGATGTGAACTATGCTCCCGTGTCATCCCTGTTGGGGATGTGAACTATGCTCCCGTGTCATCCCTGTTGGGGATGTGAACCATTCTCCCGTGTTATCCCTGTTGGGGATGTGAACTATTCTCCCGTGTTATCCCTGTTGGGGATGTGAACTATTCTCCCGTGTTATCCCTGTTGGGGATGTGAACTATGCTCCCGTGTCATCCCTGTTGGGGATGTGAACTATGCTCCCGTGTCATCCCTGTTGGGGATGTGAACTATTCTCCCGTGACATCCCTGTTGGGGATGTGAACTATTCTCCCGTGTCATCCCTGTTGGGGATGTGAACTATTCTCCCGTGTCATCCCTGTTGGGGTTGTGAACTATTCTCCCGTGACATCCCTGTTGGGGATGTGAACTATTCTCCCGTGTCATCCCTGTTGGGGATGTGAACTATTCTCCCGTGTCATCCCTGTTGGGGTTGTGAACTATTCTCCCGTGTTATCCTTGTTGGGGATGTGAACTATTCTCCCGTGTTATCCTTGTTGGGGATGTGAACTATGCTCCCGTGTCATCCCTGTTGGGGATGTGAACTATTTTCCTGTGTCATCCCTGTTTGGGATGTGAACTACTCTCCCGTGTCATCCCTGTTGGGGATGTGAACTATTCTCCCGTGTTATCCCTGTTGGGGATGTGAACTATTCTCCCGTGTCATCCCTGTTGGGGATGTGAACCATCTCCCGTGTTATCCCTGTTGGGGATGTGAACTATGCTCCCGTGTCATCCCTGTTGGGGATGTGAACTATACTCCCGTGTCATCCCTGTTGGGGATGTGAACTATTCTCCCGTGTTATCCCTGTTGGGGATGTGAACTATTCTCCCGTGTTATCCCTGTTGGGGATGTGAACTATTCTCCCGTGTCATCCCTGCCATAAGGCTGTTGGGGATGTGAACTATTCTCCCGTGTCATCCCTGTTGGGGATGTGAACCATTCTCCCGTGTTATCCCTGTTGGGGATGTGAACTATGCTCCCGTGTCATCCCTGTTGGGGATGTGAACTATTCTCCCGTGTCATCCCTGTTGGGGATGTGAACTATTCTCCCGTGTTATCCCTGTTGGGGATGTGAACTATGCTCCCGTGTCATCCCTGTTGGGGATGTGAACTATTCTCCCGTGTTATCCCTGCTGTGCCGTGCCGCCTGGATCCTTTCAAGCAGCATTGCAGTTTTGCCTTGTCAGATTATAAATTGTACTTAATCCTCGCTGGATCTGCCACCGGCAACCCTCCCTTGGTTCAATATTACTAATGTACATTCTATTGGCTGCATTAGACAGATGTCTAAATCTCCCTCAATCCGATTCGACATAATACTTTCACTGCTATTAAATCCACAGTGGTGTATTGTATGGTGGGGCGCTGGGCTGTCTGGCTGGCTGCATAAAAAAAAGAAGAAGCGTGGGCTGATATTTCGTTCACGAGAGGCAGCAAAGTGTCAAACGGGTGTCTTTTTAGTTCTCAATTCAAGTCGTTGTATTCTGAATGTGAACGGGTCTGTAGAGTCAGCGGCTAGAAAGATGCTGTATCCTGCGAGTTGCGCAAATCAATATAAAAAGAGAGAGAGAGAGAGAGATACATAAATCTGCCATCATGTCAGGACAGGACGGATCAAAAATAATGCTGTTCTTTTTTTTCAATCCATGCATCATTTTCATCCGCAGTGTCATATGGTTGGGTGTCTTGTTTATATGAGATACCCTACCTCGCCTTATCTGAATAGGCCTAGGCTACTTATTCACAGTGATGTACAAACCCGAATGTCCATATCGCCTATGCTTTTGATATCTTGGATTTTCAATTGTTAATATCTTGGATTTTCAATTGTTAAAACGGCTGAATAATAATTATAAATGAATAATAATAATAATGATTCCACACTATAACAATAACAATACGTGTTCTTATAATTAATAATATTCCAGGCTAATAATGTATCTAAAAATAAAAAATAAAAAGTTAAAGTAATAGGATTTTAATGTTGATAGGCATACGTATTATTTGGAGATAAATAAATGACAAGATTGTTTAATTATATTGTAGCTTATTTATTTAGAAAAAGGTGACTGTCAAGACATATATCCGTTGTTATTTCCATATTCATTTTCCATTATGCTATATAGAGTTACAGTACAATGACGCCATACAAATGAACGGCTTAAATATTTTTTATTTTTGCCAAACAAAATATTTGTTACCGATAAATAGCGCATTTTCGGTAACAAGGTACTATACCTTGACATTTGTGCTAAGGTTTTCTCAAGTTCCGTTTGCATTTGAGGTATGACATTGACATAAAAAATAAGATTTATATATATTTTGGGGTATTTTAATGCATGTATTTAAGCACAAAATTATTAATTATAAAAATCAACTATTGACCAAACATTTAGATTTATTAAAGAATTAACATCCTTTAAATTGAAAAAAATAGTATGTTTTTTCTCCTTACAAACAAGTGGTATGAAGCATGTTACATAATTTTATAAATAATAATTTAATAGCTAGTATAAAAAAAAGTATTAAAAAAAGTCTACAGCGCTCTCTAAAATGTTTATCACATAGGATACATTATCAGGATTAAAATTACAAAATACCGAATAGAATCACAACATAACACATTGTTAAAAAACACTTAATGTTATTACTACAATACAGAAATTGCAGACATTTTGAGGACAACACAAAAACTATTTTGAGGTTATTAAAAAGACAATTAGGCTTCAACGAATGTGAATAAGCTAAATAAACCTTGAGGATAAAATTGTCCCTTAATAACAAAACTAAAATCTTAATCTTTCCGACTCTATCCATTGCAATAGCCCCATACTCCACAGTCTAAACCGCCCGCGGCATATATACAATAGGCTACAAACATACATACTGTGATCTCTGTTCCGATCAGGCAGTCTCCAATTTTTATTTTTTAGAAATGCTGCCTAAAATCTCTGTGCTGTCGTCTTCTTATATGGAGACTTAATTTTGAGTCTTTCATTCAGTGTCAGTCCTAGTGCAGGTGGCGGGTCTGTGAATACTGCGCCGATTCAATTGCACAGCCTCGCTCTTAGTCGAGTACCGTGTCATTAATTTTAAGTTACTGAGAGCACCATATCATTACCGGACAGAATAGAAAAAGTGTGTCACCAAAACAGCTGATTTGCATACAGATCTCTGTCCCTAAGTGTTGCCAATATTGCGGGTTTATCAGATTTCATTACTAAAAAAATAAAAAATAAAAATAAACATACATAAGAGAAACTCTCATACAGATCATGAACTATAGTTTCGGGTGATGGTTTGTTTGTGGATACTGGTTTATCCAAATTACATTCAATTCTAGCCAATCTTTACCCGAATTTAAAAGATGTGCAAGGCTGTGTGATTTAGCGTTGTAGAACATCGACGAAATAATCAATGAAAGCAATGTTAAACAACTATGATCACAGTGTAAATAGAAATGATGATACCTGCTGTCACTTTTGTGGAGTAGAGCACCATCTTGCTTAAAGAAAGGTAGTGGCGTCCCTGTGTAGAGAACACACACAGTGTTGTACTGTCCTCTAGCGGGAGAAGAGAAGCAGCTGAAACGGGGAAAACACAACAGTTCACTCCCCTTTATGAAAAACGAAACTAAAAAAGGTTGGCCAGTTTAAGGATCGGTTTGAAATTCAAAAAATGCTGAATGCGACTCAAGAATAAAACGACGAACATCGATCAAATAGATTACTTCGGTAAAGACAATATAGCCTAGATGATTAGTTCCTATATACCGCAGAACTAGATTTAGTGACCCCGGGAACAGGAAAGTTAGTTGACTACCTCATAGCAACGAAGGACGCACAACAACATACTTGCACCATGGCAAATGCATCATTGAAAGAGGTATGTATGTGTACCCTAAAAAATAAAATGAAGGACAAAACAACGCTCTAATCTAGCCTATATGAAATAGTATTTATAGTTCAAACGCATTTAAACTTGCTCATTACATTTCAATTCACTCATTTATGTAACCGGATTATTCCCAAATTATACACAAGAGTACTTTACAGTCGACGTGGTTGAGTCAGCATACTTGGCAATGCGGATTTGAGTCAGTTTTGTCTTTCGAGCTCTATGGTAGACCGAAATGGTTTCGCAAAAAGCATCGTAGCACAAATATCAACTTAATTCAATTGAAACTAAAAATGGAGGAAATCTGATTTTAGTGCTACCATGCTTTTGGGAAACCCAGCCTAGGCATATTGCCTCATGATAGGCTGTAGTTAATCAAAATGCAGGTGGCGACCAGTTTTAGTCTGTAGAATAAAAAACCCACATCTAGTTGTTTCAACTAGTTTTTATTAAGTAACTAGTTTCAGTCATTTTCTCTTTCTTTCTATACTCAACGTTTTGGGCCAAGTGTTACCTGAACTAAAAATATTTAGTTAGGTCAATATTTAGCTCCAATTTGAGAAAATTTGGCAAAAATTCAGTCAATTTAAAATGACGTGTTGGTTCATAAAACGATACATTATTATTCGGTGCATCTTAACCAAAAAAAGGTAACTAGTTCCACACAGTGCTTGACTTGGGCAGGAGCTCACCGAAAGCTGAGTACCGGCACCTCAAATGTTCTACTGCTTGACTTCCCGTTTCTCTTATAGAATATTAGCTGAAAAGTATTGTGGAACTCCTGCACCTAAATATAAACAGTACCGGCACCCAAAATGGATACCGGCATCTATTTCAATCCAAGTCAAGCACTGGTTACACACACACACACACACACACAAAGTGCTTTTAACATATACACTACCGTTCAAAAGTTTGGTGGTCACTTAGAAATGTCCTTGTTTTTGAAAGATACACTTTTTTTTTTGCTCATTAAAATAACATCAAATTGATCAGAAATACAGTGTAGACATTGTTAATGTTATAAATGACTATTGTAGGTGGAAACGGCTGATTCTTTATGGAATATCTACATAGGCATACAGAGGCCCATTATCAGCAACCATCACTCCTGTGTTCCAATGGCACGTTGTGTTAGATAATGCACAACTGAGCAAGAGGACAAGTACATTAGAGTGTCTAGTTTGAGAAACAGACGCCTCACAAGTCCTCAACTGGTAGCTTCATTAACCTCTCTGGGCCACCTACTCAACAGCCAGTGGAATCGCGTGGCGCGATATTCAAATACCTTAGAAATGCTATTACTTCAATTTCTCAAACATATGACTATTTTACACCATTTTAAAGACAAGACTCTCGTTAATCTAACCACACTGTCCGATTTCAAAAAGGCTTTACAACGAAAGCAAAACATTAGATTATGTCAGCAGAGTACCCAGCCAGAAATAATCAGACACCCATTTTTCAAGCTAGCATATAATGTCACATAAACCCAAACCACAGCTAAATGCAGCACTAACCTTTGATGATCTTCATCAGATGACACTCCTAGGACATTATGTTATACAATACATGCATGTTTTGTTAAATCAAGTTCATATTTATATCAAAAACCAGCTTTTTACATTAGCATGTGACTAGCATGTGACTAGCATTCCCACCGAACACTTCCGGTGAATTTACTAAATTACTCACGATAAACGTTCACAAAAAACATAACAATTATTTTAAGAATTATAGATACAGAACTCCTTTATGCAATCGCTATGTCCGATTTTAAAATTGCTTTTCGGTGAAAGCACATTTTGCAATATTCTGAGTAGATAGCCCGGCCATCACGGGCTAGCTATTTTGACACCCACCAAGTGTGGTACTCACCAAACTCAGATTTACTATTAGAAAAATTGGATTACCTTTGCTGTTCTTTGTCAGAATGCACTCCCAGGACTTCTACTTCAATAACAAATGTTGGTTTGGTTCCAAATAATCCATAGTTATATCCAAATAGCGGCGTTTTGTTCGTGCGTTCAAGACACTATCCGAAGGGTAAAGAAGGGTGGCGCGTTTCGTGACAAAAAAAAATCAAAATATATCATTAATGTACTTCGAAGCATGTCAAACGCTGTTTAAAATCAATTTTTATGCTATTTTTCTCGTAAAAAAGCGATAATATCCGACCGGGAAACCCTGTTTTCATTCATAGACGAAAAAATAAAAACATGGTGTCGGCTCGTGCACGCGCCCCAGTCTCATTGTTCTCAGATCGACCACTATCCAAATGCGCTACCGTTTTTCAGCCATGGCCTCCAAAGTCACCATTCAACGTTCTGGCGCCTTCTGAGAGCCTATGGGAGCATTAGAAAATGTCACGTTATGCCAGAGATCCCCTGTTTTGGATAGAGATGATCAAGAAGGCCAAGAAATAGTCAGAGAGAGCGCTTCCTGTTTGGAATCTTCTCAGGTTTTGGCCTGCCAAATGAGTTCTGTTATACTCACAGACACCATTCAAACAGTTTTAGAAACTTTAGGGTGTTTTCTATCCAAATCAAACAATTATATGCATATTCTAGTTACTGGGCAGGAGTAGTAACCACATTAAATCAGGTACGTTTTTTATCCGGCCGTGCAAATACTGCCCCCTATCCCCAACAGGTTAAATAGCACCCGCAAAACACCAGTCTCAACGTCAACAGTGAAGAGGCGACTCTGGGATGCAGGCCTTCTAGGCAGAGTTCCTCTGTCCTGTCTCAACGTCAACAGTGAAGAGGCGACTCTGGGATGTTGGCCTTCTAGGCAGAGTTCCTCTGTCCAGTCTCAACGTCAACAGTGAAGAGGCGATTCTGGGATGCTGGCCTTCTAGGCAGAGTTCTTCTGTCCAGTGTCTGTGCTCTTTTGCCCATCTTAATCTTTTCTTTTTATTGGCCAGTCTGAGATATTACTTTCTCTTTGTAACTCTGCCTCTTATGTCCATAGCCTTTGTTGTTTGTTGGTAAGATGCCCAAATGGTTCATTTCTAATTGAATGAACATATGAGACAATTTGAGTGAACACATTTTTTTATTAAGTTGACTGAATCTTTGCCTAAAAAAACTGTTAAGTTCAGGTAAACACTTTGACCGAAAAGTTGAGTAAAACAAAAAAAAGAGGCTGTGGAATCAGTTATTTAATAATATTTAGTTGAAACAACTAGATGTATTTTACAGTGCAGGTTTTGGTCAGAAACCGGCATTTAGGCCTAATAATGAACCATCTGTCATTGTGCTATTTATGTCACACTCATTTACATATTGAACTTGCTGAACCCTTGATGTTTTTCAGGTGTTTTCAGATGTTACTCTCATTGTAGATCCAAACACGTTCAAAGAGCCTAACCGGGTGAAGTACATTCTCACTGAATGTGGTATCCGTGCTACAAGAGGAGCCTTGTGTTACGAAGTGCAGGGATCATTTGACAAAATAGAGGACCTGTTTGTGAAGATGTCAAGTCTAGACAGATATGTTGACCCCAATCTCAGAGATAGTCCTCTTCATCACCAACAGCGTCCTCGGTCACCTACTCCAGTGAAACCAGTGGCGATAGTTGGAGCCGTTTGGGACTTTATTCAACAGAGATGCTCAAAGGAGCTGAAGAGAATCCAAGGGGACGACGTCTTAATTCATAAACCTCATGACAAAATGGTGGTGACTTTTCAAAGCCGCATAAAAGACCCGGTTTGGGTTCATTTCGCCAGAGAGCGCTTTGTCACGTTCTATCAGAGACTCGCTACAGATCTGAAAGTGAAGACTTACAGTTTGGATCCACAATACTACAAAAGCTTGCAGGGACAGTTTCCAGAACTTTTGATTGAAGGAAGCCCCAGTAAAGACAAAATTACAGTGACAGGGCGCTACATGCATATTGTGCTATTGGAGGATTTTCTACGGCACCGTTCCAGTGCCGCTGTGACGTCACAACGACCCCTGACACCCCAGAGAGTTAGAGCCCGGGCCTCTGGTACGACACACAACAAGCAGTCGGACGAGGAAGAAGAGTCATGTCCGATTTGTCTGGACACCATTAAAGAGAACGAAACGAAGACGTTGGAATGTAAACACTCGTTCTGTAGAAGCTGTGTGGAGATGGCGTTCAAGACCAAACCTGTCTGTCCAACCTGTGGGGCAGTTTATGGGGAATTGAAGGGGACGCAGCCAAAGGGAGGTACTATGACTACTACTAAGGAAAAGTCTTCTTTGTCTGGATATGAGAAGTATGGAACAATCGTGATTCAGTACCACATTCCAAGTGGAATACAGAAGGTAAGCAAGTTAAGCATACAAACTACATACAAAGCCACTATTCTACCATGGACACATAAAATGCACAGCACTGCTAGTTTTACATCCTTCCTAGCGAATGTCCTTCCTAGCTTTCATCCTTCCTCCTTCCTAGCGAATGTCCTTCCTAGTTTTCATCCTTCCTAGCGAATGTCCTTCCTTCAGCGAGGCGATGCCCAGAATCACAGATTCTACTAATCACCTTGCATCCCAAGCACCCACCCTTTTACGTGATCAAGATGCGCAAATCTACACAAAGCCTTGCTCACAGTCTATCCTCTTATGTTAAACTATTACTGACTTGGTCACATTAGGAGGAGCATCCCAACCCGGGTCAGACTTACCAGGGTGCGTCACGTACAGCGTATCTCCCAGATTCCTCAGAGGGCAGGAATGTTCTGGCTCTCCTGAAGAGGGCCTTCGACCAGCGACTCACGTTCACTATTGGCCGATCTTCAACCACAGGCATGGAAAACATGGTCACGTGGAACGACATCCACCATAAAACCTCCAGAAGCGGAGGCACCAGTTGGTAAGTACAGTATGGATGGATGCACTCCATTCTGTAGAATGGTTACATATTGTAATGCATGACTTACACGCATAATGAGCTAATTACAAGACATTATAAACTGGGTGGTCCAATCCTTGAATGCTAATTGGTTGACAGCCGTGGTATATCAGACCATATACCAAGGCTATGACAAAACATGTATTTTTACTGTTCTAATTACATTGGTAACCAGTTTATAATAGCAATAAGCCACCTCGGCGGTTTGTGGTATATGGCCATTATACCACAGCTAAGGGCTGTGTCCAGGCACCCCGCGTTGCGTGGTGGTAAATCGCCCAGGGGAGCCTGGCTCATAAAAATGGCTGGAACGGAGCGGATGGAATGGAATCAAACACACATGGAAACCATATGTTTGATGTATTTGATACCATTCCATGTATTTCGCTCCAGCCATTACCACAAGCCCGTTTTCCCCAATTAAGGTGCCACCAACCTTCTATATTGTCCAAATACCACACCCGCTGGGCCTTATTGCTTAATTATAAAGGGGTTATACATTCTGATAGCATGTCTTTCAATGCCTTATGACGGCATCATACTGCATTAGATCTGCAAGATTGAAGCGTTTCCTTATATTCCATTATAGGAAGTACAAACTCAAAAGGGGGACAGTAGTTATGAACTTAAGTTTTTTTGTTGTTTTTGTTGTATCCATGGTTTCCCAGCTATGGTTACCCTGACCCTGACTACCTGAGACGTCTACAGGATGAACTGAAGGTCAAAGGAATCTATTGACATCTCTATCTGCATGTCTCGCAACTACCGATATGCAAGAATGAAGAAAAAGGAGGTCACAAATGCATGTGGTAGACACAGCTGCTTTAGGTTAACGCATGTCTTACTGATATTACATTTGTGCAATTAAGATTGTTACGTTCCCCAACAAGAAAACCAAATAATGTCACTGAAACAGAAGGGGAACTTAACAGTCACTGATAATCAGAACAAAACAGGTTTTTAGGAGGGGTTCTGGAAGACACTCATGGGCGTGTCCACTGAAAGTTGACTAGCATCAACAACTGGAAAACTAAACGACACCCACCATGCTAACAACACCCACCGTGCTAACGACACCCACCATGCTAACGACACCCACCATGCGCACCCATTAGATCTGCCCAAGAAGAGGCAAACAAAAGGCCACACCAAACTTAAAGACAGGAAACAAACCAAAAAGGTGAACAAAACAAAAAAAGGGAAGATCAGACAAAGGAATGTTTGTCTAGAAATCACACAGGGAGCGCCAACTAAAAGGTGTTAACCCTCCAAATCTCTCAAGACAACTAGAGCACTGGGCAAGTCACTCTTAAATATCACCTGGGCCAGCACAGGTAAAACATCTTACCACTAACGAGATGGCAACCAGCATAAGTGTAACACATACTAACGAGGTGACACCACTCAGTGTGCCCTATGTGCTAACAAACAAAAACCTTAACCAAATTTTTATTTGTAGGCTGCCACTCAAAAGAAAACACTAAGAAATACACTGAGTTTAAGATGTAATAAAATAACAAAGAAATAATCCCATTCTGTCACGAGTGTCGTAGGGTAAAGACCAAGACGCAGCGGGAAAATATATACTCATCTTCTTTTTATTAGGTGAAGAAGGAAAACACAAACGTATACAAAACACAAACGAACTGGACAGTCTTGTCAGGCACACAGCTAAACAAGCACAATCTCCCACAAAATCCCATGAAACAAACTCCTAATTATAGGACCCTCAGAGGCAACAATAACCAGCTGCCTCCAATTGAAGGTCCAACCCCAATTAACCAAACATAGAACATATACTAACATAGACTAACAAACCCCGGACCACATAAACCAAACACCCCTCTACCTAAATACATATCCCAAACCACATGAAACAAACACCCCCTGCCACGTCCTGACCAAACTATAATAACAAATAACCCCTATTACTGGTCAGGACGTGACAGTACCCCCCCCTAGATGCACCTCACAGAAATAACCCCCAAAACAAAAATAAATCCCAAAACTAAAAAGGGAGGGTGGCTGCCATCACCGACGGCTCCTGTGCTACACCCCCCCTCCCCAAACCTCCTACAGTGGAGGTGGCTCAGGCTCAGGCCTTAATCCCCTACCAGACCAAACCACCCCCACTGCATACCTCTGCCTGAGGCCAGTCACTGAAGACCCTGGACTGGGCTCTGGGTGCTCTGGACTGTAGGCCGACTCTAGGAGCTCCGGACTGTAGGCCGACTCTAGGAGCTCCGGACTGTAGGCCGTCTCACTCGGTGCCGGACAGTGGGCCGTCTCACTCGGTGCCGGACAGTGGGCCGTCTCACTCGGTGCCGGACAGTGGGCCGACTCACTCGGTGCCGGACAGTGGGCCGACTCACTCGGTGCCGGACTGTAGGCCGTCTCATTCTGTTCCGGACGAGGTACTGTTGCCGGACACTCTGGACGAGGTACTGTTGCCGGACACTCTGGACGAGGTACTGTTGCCGGACACTCTGGACGAGGTACTGTTGCCGGACACTCTGGACGAGGTACTGTTGCCGGACACTCTGGACGAGGTACTGTTGCCGGACACTCTGGACGAGGTACTGTTGCCGGACACTCTGGACTGGGCTGACGCACTGGAAGCCTAATGCGTGGGGCTGGTAGTGGAGGTACCAGACTGGGGACACGCACCTCAGGGCTAGTGCGGGGAGCAGGAACAGGATGAGTTGGACTGGGCTGACGCACTGGAAGCCTGGTGCGTGGTGCTGGTTTAGGAGACGCCAGACTACACACCTCAGGGTCAGCACGAGAAGCAGGAACTGGATATACCGGGCCATGGGTAAGTACTGGAGGTCTGGAGCGCACCTCTCGCACAACCCGTCCTGGCTGGATGGAAATAGCAGCCCTGCACAAGCGGACTGCGGGTACAGGGCGAACTGGGCTGTGCAGAGGCCTGATGGTTGCCGTGCGTAGAGCAGGCGTAGGGTAGCCTGGGCCTAGGAGGCGCACTGGTGGCCAGATGCGTTGTGCAGGCATTCTCCTTCCAGGCTGGATGCCTACTCTACATTTACATTTAAGTCATTTAGCAGACGCTCTTATCCAGAGCAACTTACAAATTGGTGCATTCACCTTATGATATCCAGTGGAACAACCACTTTACAATAGTGCATCTAAATCTTTTAAGGGGGGGGGGGTTAGAAGGATTACTTTATCCTATCTCCGGAAGGTGGTGATTGACTCCGCTGTCCTGGCGTCGTGAGGGAGCTTGTTCCACCATTGGGGTGCCAGAGCAGCGAACAGTTTTGACTGGGCTGAGCGGGAACTGTGCTTCCTCAGAGGTAGGGAGGCGAGCAGGCCAGAGGTGGATGAACACAGTGCCCTTGTTTGGGTGTAGGGCCTGATCAGAGCCTGAAGGTACGGAGGTGCCGTTTCCCTCACAGCTCCATAGGCAAGCACCATGGTCTTGTAGCGGATGCGAACTTCAACTGGAAGCCAGTGGAGAGAGCGGAGGAGCGGGGTGACGTGAGAGAACTTGGGAAGGTTGAACACCAGACGGGCTGCGGCGTTCTGGATGAGTTGTAGGGGTTTAATGGCACAGGCAGGAAGCCCAGCCAACAGCGAGTTGCAGTAATCCAGACGGGAGATGACAAGTGCCTGGATTAGGACCTGCGCCGCTTCCTGTGTGAGGCAGGGTCGTACTCTGCGAATGTTGTAGAGCATGAACCTTCAGGATCGGGTCACCGCCTTGATGTTAGTGGAGAACGACAGGGTGTTGTCCAGGGTCACGCCAAGGTTCTTAGCACACTGGGAGGAGGACACAATGGAGTTGTCAACCGTGATGGCGAGATCATGGAACGGGCAGTCCTTCCCCGGGAGGAAGAGCAGCTCCGTCTTGCCGAGGTTCAGCTTGAGGTGGTGATCCGTCATCCACACTGATATGTCTGCCAGACATGCAGAGATACGATTCGCCACCTGCTTATCAGAAGGGGGAAAGGAGAAGATTAATTGTGTGTCGTCTGCATAGCAATGATAGGAGAGACCATGTGAGGATATGACAGCCAAGTGACTTGGTGTATAGCGAGAATAGGAGAGGGCCTAGAACAGAGCCCTGGGGGACACCAGTGGTGAGAGCACGTGGTGCGGAGACAGATTCTCGCCACGCCACCTGGTAGGAGCGACCTGTCAGGTAGGACGCAATCCAAGCGTGGGCCGGGCCGGAGATGCCCAACTCGGAGAGGGTGGAGAGGAGGATCTGATGGTTCACAGTATCAAAGGCAGCCGATAGGTCTAGAAGGATGAGAGCAGAGGAGAGAGAGTTAGCTTTAGCAGTGCGGAGAGCCTCCGTGACACAGAGAAGAGCAGTCTCAGTTGAATGACCAGTCTTGAAACCTGACTGATTTGGATCAAGAAGGTCATTCTGAGAGAGATGGCAGGAGAGCTGGCCAAGGACGGCACGTTCAAGAGTTTGAGAGAAAAGAAAGAAGGGATACTGGTCTGTAGTTGTTGACATCAGAGGGATCGAGTGTAGGTTTTCAGAAGGGGTGCAACTCTCGCTCTCTTGAAGACGGAAGGGACGTAGCCAGCGGTCAAGGATGAGTTGATGAGCGAGGTGAGGTAAGGGAGAAGGTCTCCGGAAGTGGTCTGGAGAAGAGAGGAGGGGATAGGGTCAAGCGGGCAGGTTGTTGGGCGGCCGGCCGTCACAAGACGCGAGATTTCATCTCGAGAGAGAGGGGAGAAAGAGGTCAAAGCATAGGGTAGGGCAGTGTGAGCAGGACCAGCGGTGTCGTTTGACTTAACAAACGAGGATCAAATGTCGTCAACCTTCTTTTCAAAATGGTTGACGAAGTCAGGAGGGAGGAGAAGGTGGCAAAGAGCTTCCTAGGGTTAGAGGCAGATACTTGGAATTTAGAGTGGTAGAAAGTGGCTTTAGCAGCAGAGACAGAAGAGGAAAATGTAGAGAGGAGGGAGTGAAAGGATGCCAGGTCTGCAGGGAGGCGAGTTTTCCTCCATTTCCGCTCGGCTGCCCGGAGCCCTCTAGCGCGGCACTTGCGAGGGGCTGGGATCGCTCGCACCGGACTGTGCGTGTGCACGGGCGAGATCGTGCGCACTTCCGCATACTCCGGCGCTCTCCTCTCCAGTTGCTTCCCATAATAAGCACGGGGAGTTGGCTTGCGGCTCAATCCTGGCCCCGCCAAACTACCCGTGTGCCCCCCCCTAAAAAACCTTGGGGTGCCTCTCGTGCTTCCCCATCGGCGCGTATAAAGCCTCATACCAGCGCCTCTCCGCCTTGGCTGCCTCTATCTCCTCCGGTGGGCGACGATATTCCCCAGCCTGGTGCCAAGGTCCAGCCCCGTCCAGAATTTCCTCCCATGTCCATGATTCCCGACAGTCCTTCTGTTGCTGCTTCCTCCGCTGCTTGGTTCGTGGTTGGTGGGAGATTCTGCCACGTGTGTCGTGTGTGGAGGACCAAGACGCAGCGGGAAAATATATACTCATCTTCTTTTTATTTGGTGAAGAAGGAAAAACACAATAAACGTATACAAAACACAAACGAACTGGACAGTCTTGTCAGGCACACAGCTAAACAAGCACAATCTCCCACATAATCCCATGAAACACAAACTCCTAATTATAGGACACTCAATCAGAGGCAACAATAACCAGCTGCCTCCAATTGTCGGTCCAACCCCAATTAACTACACATAGAAATACAAAAGACTAGATAGAACATAGAAAATATACTAACATAGACTAACAAACCCCGGACCACATAAACCAAACACCCCTCTACCTAAATACATAGCCCAAACCACATAAAACAAATACCCTCTGCCACGTCCTGAGCAAACTATAATAACAAATAACCCCTATTACTGGTCCGGACGTGACACATTCCCCCATCTCCATCCAACTCCCACTCACAGAAACCATTCTGAGTAAAGAAATTAACAAATTGTGGTTTCTCAGCAAGTTTTAGTTTATTGAACATAAACAAGTACATAAGCTACTATTTTCATAACTTGTAAAAAGCCCAAAAAAGCTGAATTCATTTGCAGAATAAAGAAAAAGCCATAAAAACTCAATACAGAAAATATTTGGCCTTCTTGTTGTGACAATATATTCAGTATGTATTGTTATATTATCATTAATTCATGTCTATAAGGCACCAAATGCTAAGTAGCATAATAACGTAAAACTATTTTATTTTATTTTTTTAAACCAAAATACAAAGACATCCAGATAAAAGAAAGTCACAAAGCAGATGAGATCAAAATAAATACTGCTGATCATCATATTGCTCATCTCCAACTGATTCATATTTCCTGTGAAATATTTGACTTAAGTTTGTACTTTTGAGTTCCTTTTTTTAAATATATATATTTTTTTAATTGATATTCATGATGTCATCCCTTGGTGCACTTGATTATGTGCTTCCAGTTACAACAATAGAGCCTTTCATTAGATACATGATACTGTGGCACTGCCAGAAAAAATTTCAAGATATCCTATATTGTCAGTATGCAGATTATGAAAAAAATTAGTAACAAAACGTCTTTGGAATCTTAAACTAAGTCACGAAACCTGTATATTGACATGTACTGGTCAGGTTCGTATTACTATTCCAACGACCGAAATTAAAACAATATTATTATTAAATCATATTAATGTGATTTGGCCACTGAATTATGGAATACAATGAACAATGTGTTGCTAATTAACTCCCCGTCGGTGTTTATATTTGTTACAATAAACTTTACATATATTTAAAATGGTAAAATCATTAGTCATTCGTTTTGTTTTATTAAAAAAATATGCCATGTTTACAGTACTGTTTTCTTAGGAAACTTAAGACTTGTATCGTGTACAGAGTGGTCGGTGTCCTCTATGACCAATGTCTACTTTAAACTAACATCCATTCTTAGAAATATATAATTTACAGTGAACACAAGGGTTAATATACATCAATCTGAGCTCTCGATTGGTCATTAAAATCACAGCAATATATATATATAAACAACAAGCAGCAAACACCAATGCTTAATATGTATAGAAGCCCCATAACAAAAGGAACCTATTTAAAATTTCATTTTAAATTGGGGTGTCGAGTATATATCCACCCATAGTTTTAAATCAAAAGTACAAATATCAATCTGAAATGTTTTATTTTATTTTTGAAAATAGGTGTTAAACTGGTTGTGAGTGGTAAGTGCGTGTAACATTTGAATTGGCAGATGGATCACATCCATACTGTAATATGTATAAATTCTTGACTGGAATCAAAGTCTTTGCCATTGTAAACCAGTTGACCCCCTTATAAAAAAGGAGAAGAAACCAATATATACATTTCTTGGTATGATATGTGAAGGAAATTGATCTACTTCCTAAATTAACACAGCATAAATTTCTGCTGATTTTTTTTTGACGACATGTCAGTCAAAACTCTTTACACCAGGGTTGGAATTCAATCCGATCGGCAATTTTGGGCTACGCACCATTTAAAGGCAATGTTACCACGGCCTAAGTAAACGCTGCAGATGTCGACTCGAATGGGAAATTACCTTTAAAATGTCAACTGCGCTAAAATGCGGATCATCCGCAGTCCTGATTGAATCCTGGCCTTAATGTCGATTCTATTCATTATATTGCTGTGTGCCTCAGTCTACATGGAATGGTTAACAATAAAACGTGTGTGTATTTATATACACACACAGCAATATTATATATATATATATATATATATATATATATATATATATATATATATATATATATATATATATATACATATACATACATACACACACAGTACCAGTCAAAAGTTTGGACACACCTACTCAAGGTTGTCTTTATTCTACATTGTAGAATAATAGTGAAGACATCAAAACTATGGAATCATGTAGTAACCAAAAAAGTGTTTAAATAAATCCTTTGCCATGACAGCTTTGCACACTCTTGGCATTCTCTCAACCAGCTACATGAGGTTGTCACCTGGAATGAATTTCAATTAACAGGTATGCCTTGTTAAAAGTGAATGTGGAATTTCTTTCCTTAATGCGTTTGAACCAATCAGTTCTGTTGTGACAAGGTAGGGGTGGTATACAGAAGATAGCCCTATTTGGTAAAATACCTATTTGGCAAGAACAGCTCAAATAAGCAAAGAGAAATGGCAGTCCATCATTACTTTAAGACATGAAGGTCAGTGAATACGGAAAATGTCAAGAACTTTGAAAGTTTCTTCAAATGCAGTCACAAAAACCATCAAGCACTATGATAAAATTGGCTCTCATGAGGACCGCCACAGAAAAGGAAGACCCAGAGTTACCACTGCTGCAGAGGATAAGTTCATTAGAGTTAACTGCACCTCAGATTGCAGCCCAAATAAATGCTTCACTGAGTTCAAGTAACAGACACATCTCAACATCAACTGTTCAGAGGAGACTGCTTGAATCAGACCTTCATGTTCGAATTGTTGCAAAGAAACCACTACTAAAGGACACCAATAAGAAGAGACTAGCTTGGGCCAAGAAATACGAGCAATGGACATTAGACCGGTGGAAATCTGTCCTTTGGTCTGGAGTCCAAATTTGAGATTTTTGGTTCCAACCGCCGTGTCTTTGTGAGACGCAGAGTAGGTGAACGGTTGATCTCTGCATTTGTGGTTCCCACAGTGAAGCATGGAGGAGGAGGTGTGATGGTGCTTTGCTGGTGACACTGTCTGTGATTTATTTAGAATTCAAGGCACACTTAACCAGCATGGCTACCACAACATTCTGCAGCGATACGCCGTCCCATCTCGTTTGGGCTTAGTGGAGCTACCATTTCTTTTTCAACAGGACAATGACCCAACACACCTCCAGGCTGTGTAAGGGCTATTTGACCAAGAAGGAGAGTGATGGAGTGCTGCATCAGATGATCTGGTCTCCACAACCCAGTTGAGATGGTTTGGGAGGAGTTGGACCGCAGAGTGAAGGAAAAGCAGCCAAGTGCTCAGCATATGTGGGAACTCCTTCAAGACTGCTGGAAAAGCATTCCAGGTGAAGCTGATTGAGAGAATGCCAAGAGTGTGCAAAGATGTCATCAAGGCAAAGGATGGCTTCTTTGAAGAATCTCATAAAATATTTTGATGTATTTAACACTTTTGGTTTCAACATGATTATTATTATTATTCTACAATGTAGAAAATAGTAAAAATAAAGAAAAATCCTGGAATGAGTTGGTCTGTCCAAACTTTTGACTGGTACTGTGTGTGTGTACATACATACACACCAAAAATAATCAAGTGGAAAATAAGTTGTAGTTTTTCAGGTTATGAACCAGTTGTTGGAACAAATATATGACCTTATGAAACAGTGCATATCAACATCTTCAGTATACATTGTACTTTAAAAAAGGTACAACTCTATAGTAAACCAGGTCAGACGGATGGGACCTTTTTCCTAGACAGGAAGGACCTTTTTTTTTTCCTAGACAGGAAGGACCTTTTTCCTAGTTATTTTCCCCCCGAAAAGGTCCCACATCTACTAGCAAAAAGTCTCAAAATATTCACCAAATAGTTTTACCATTTTAAATGTTCTCTACAAAAATGAAATCGTCCCAATCAAGTCAAACAGAGACGTACTGTGTCTTCAGGGAAAAAACAGGATTCTCCATAGTATTTATGAAACTTAGCAAAATGTGTTTTTCTCTCGAGTTTTGTTGTGTTTCAGTTGTAAATATGTGTGATGGGGTTTCGCTGTAGCTATTTCTTTGAGGATTTCAAACTTTGAAGTTGTTTGTGTGTTCTCTGAAGTTGATCGGAAGGAAACACTTTGTACGACGGGCCTCCGCAGCTCCAAAACAAATCCAGCTTTGAGCTGAGAGGTGGAGGAGAGGCAGCAGTATTGCCGTGTTGTTCATCCTGTGGCGGTCTGGTTGCCGATGACTCGTAGGATCTCTCGATGGATGCCAGCGTCTTGTGTGTTGATGCTCGTATCCCCCACTTGGCCATCTTCATAACTGGACCAGAAGAATCACACAAGAACACCACGTCTCAGTACCAACACCCAGAACAAATTCCCCGTGGGAACTCTAGCTATTAATAAAACTCTTGGAAAATGTCAAACGTAAATCTTTATTCACTAGTATTATCAAATACTGGTATGTGTTATTTCTGTAATAACAAACCTCTTTGATAAACATATATTTTCTTTAAAGGACCTTTAACCCAAGTCTTCTACCCTAACCCCTAGTATTCTACCCTAACCCCCAGTCTTCTACCCTAACCCCTAGTCTTCTACCCTAACCCCTAGTCTTCTACCCTAACCCCTAGTCTTCCACCCTAACCCCTAGTCTGCTACCTTAGCCCCTAGTCTTCTACCCTAACCCCTAGTCTTCTACCCTAACCCCTAGTCTTCCACCCTAACCCCTAGTCTTCTACCCTAACCCCTAGTCTTCTACCCTAACCCCTAGTCTTCTACCCTAACCCCTAGTCTTCTACCCTAACCCCTAGTCTTCTACCTTAACCCCTAGTCTTCTACCCTAACCCCTAGTCTTCTACCCTAACCCCTAGTCTTCTACCCTAACCCCTAGTCTGCTACCCTAACCCCTAGTCTGCTACCCTAACCCCTAGTCTGCTACCCCAACCCCTAGTCTGCTACCCCAACCCCTAGTCTTCTACCATAACCCCTAGTCTTCTACCCTAACCCCTAGTCTTCTACCCTAACCCCTAGTCTTCTACCTTAACCTCTATTCTTCTACCCTAACCCCTAGTCTTCTACCCTAACCCCTAGTCTTCTACCCCTAACCCCTAGTCTGCTTTGATGAATTGGAGACCACTGTAAGGGATGTCAATAAAGGGCATACCGTCCAATAACTACTGCAAGGGATACTGTTTAAGCCTACTTACACAAAGAAGAAGCGTGTACAGACATGATCAGTGTTGGGAACGACCCAGATGTCTCCATGTTTGTGCAGGTCAGGGGATGTGATTACTGGAAGAGGACACAAAGAGTTTATTGCAAAAAAAAAATGCTATCTATTAATTTTCAGAAATGTTAGTAAATTAGCATTTATTGTTTAAAGAAATTCTGAAATTAAATCTTGTGTATTTTTTCCCCCGACAATCTAATCATGGCATGGTATTGTTCAATGACAGTTGTGTTTGTTTAAAATCGTATCACTTTCAGAGAGACAAATTAGCATTTTGTTTGGCAAAATTCTATACGGTATATTCGCCTCACTCTGAGAAATAAGTAGTACTGCTAGGTTTTACACAGTCAAATGTAACAAATAACTACATTTTTTTAATAAAGAACTGTTCAAATAATACATCTGTAAAAAAAAAATCTATTCAATACAGTAATGAGATCTGTATGCAAAACATTTACATTTAGCAGATGCGCTTATCCTGGGTGACTTACATTCATCTTAAGATAACTACATATCACAGTCAATTATACAGGAAACGAACATTCTATTCCAGCTAAACAATGGATCAATACAGATGTAGGATTTTAATTTGATCACTAATTTGATCACAGTAGGAAATGCAACCTTGTAGTGTATTCGATGTTTAAAAAGGCTTCTAAAGTTATAATTTCCACTTTAAAATGTAAGACTTAATTTCCCCTTAACAAAAAGAAATGTCAAACCTTAATTACAATCCACATAATTCACATTTCCTGTTGCTGTGGGATTATTTTCATGACGTAGCATACTGGCTCAAATTAAGATCCTACATACATCTGTAGCGTTTTGTGAAACAAAAACATTTGAATACATATTTGAAATTATGAATTTAAAAAAATCTGTGAGTAGTAATATTGTACACACAAGAAAGCAATACTTTCTGATGAAAAGGTCAGAAATGTGAAAAATTGGTGGATATAGCATTTTGGAAATAAACTATATACACATATAATCAAATAGAGTTCACATGCAGTGGCTTCAGAAAGTATAGCCACTTATTCCACATTTTGTTGCGTTACAACCTGAATTCAAATTGGATTACATCAAATTTGTTTTAGGTTATTGTTCTGCTGAAAGGTGAATTCATCTCCCAGTGTCTGGTGGAAATCAGCCTGAACCAGATTTTCCTCTAGAATTTGGCCTGTGCTTAGCTCTATTCTGTTACTTTTTTATCCTGAAAAACTCCAGTCCTTAATGATTACAAGCATTTCATAACATGATGCAGCCACCACTATGCTTGAAAATATGGAGAGTGGTACTCAGAAATTTGTTGTATTGGATTTTCCCCAAACATAACACTATATTCAGGACAAAAAGTGAATGGCTTTGCCACATTTATTTTGGCAGTATTACTTTGTTGCAAACAGGATGCATATTTTGGAATACTTTTATTCTGTAAATGCTACTTTCTTTTCTCTCTTGTCATTGAGGTTAGTATTGTGGAATAACTACAATGTTGTTGATCCATTCTCAGTTTTCTCCTATCACAGCCATTAAACTCAAACTGTTTTAAAGTCACCAGTGGCCTCGTGGTGAAATCCCTGAGCAGTTCCCCTTTCTCTTCTGCAACTGAGTTAGGAAGGACGCCTGTATCTTTGTAGTGACTGGGTGTATTGATACACCATCCAAAGTGTAATTAATAACTTCACCGTGCTCAAAGGGATATTTACCCATCTACCAATAGGTGACCTTTGCGAGGCATTGGAAAAACCTCCCTGGTCTTTGTGGTTGAATCAGTGTTTGGAATTCACTGCTCGACTGAGGGACCTTACAGATAATTGTATGTGGGGAGGTACAGAGATGAGGTATCATGTTAAACACTATTATTGCACACATAGTGAGTCCATGCATCTTATTATGTGACTTGTTAAGCACATTTTTACTCCTGTACTTATTTAGGCTTGTAATAACAAAAGGGGTTGAATACTTATTGACACAAGACATTTCAGCTTCTAATTTTTTATTAATTTGCACACATTTCGAAAAAACATAATTCCACTTTGACATTTTGAGTATTGTGTTCAGGCCAGTGACACAAAAAAAAAAATCAAAACGTAATCCATTTTAAATTCAGACTGTACCAAAACAAAATGTGGAAAAAGTCCAGGGGTGTGAATACATTCTGAAGGACACTGTATGTGTTATCAGTTAATGTCTCCATGGCTGTTCTGCGGTTTCTCCAGCCCAGAGAGCACACATACGTACCTTCACATAAGGCTATGCACTTCAGGTTCCGACTTTGCAAAAACTGGGGCTGCTGTCCTTTCTTTGTTGACTGCAAAAGGACACAACTCTAGTGAATATAACATTCATTTCCCCCAGTTTACACCACTTTTAACACCGTACCGTACAGAACTTTACGGTATGTCATTGTGATTACCTGTAAGTTGGTCTTGTTTGTAGCAGTTTCGTCCTTCGAAGTAACTTTCTGCTGCTTTTTGTTCATCCCTAAATGGAGAGATATTATAATAACAATCAGAGCAACATTTTCATGCTCTGGCAGTGTGAAAAAAAACCGGCACATTTTCAAAAAAACAGAGGAGAGTAATTCATCTTGACTTTATTGTGCAGAAAGTCGACCACAGTGTCTTGGTTCACATACTGCAGAGTTGAACTGTTACATTGTAACTTTAAATTACTCTGGTAAGACAACAGACACAGTCACACAATTTGTAATTCACATATTAAAGGCTCAGCGATATGACAAAACGCACAAAGTAAATAGCATAGCGGGTCAATTTCCGTAACTACTAAGAGCGTTGAAGCGAGAGGCTCAACTTGTCCCTCTGTTTTGGTAACCTGGCTACCACACTGTAACCCCCCTTAAAGCCAATCCGTGCACATGTGCAGATACTGTGTGTGTGTAGCTGTCTGGGCAGTAAAGTCTTGCATCTCGCTCATCTCAATATCTGCGATGCTGCTCGTGGTAACGTCATTTCGCTGAGTCTACTTTTTAAAATGAATTACAAAGTTCCTGCAGATAGGTTTTTCTGGGTACCTGAGTAACCAAATGATATGCTTGACATTGGGCTGATGTAGATTCCACTCCCGTAGATGGCGCCATGGAGCTGCCGACAGACAAGCAAACTATTAGAGGGGTTCGGTCTGCAGGGATAACATGCTAAACATATGCAACATATTTTAAATATGTATGGTAACGGTTAGGGCCGGAACAATACCAACCAGTCAACAGGACCATACCAGCCAGTCAGTAGGACCAGGACCATACCAGCCAGTCAGTAGGACCAGGACCATACCAGCCAGTCAGTAGGACCAGGACCATACCAGCCAGTCAGTAGGGCCAGGACCATACCAGCCAGTCAGTAGGACCAGGACCATACCAGCCAGTCAGTAGGGCCAGGACCATACCAGCCAGTCAACAGGACCATACCAGCCAGTCAGTAGGGCCATACCAGCCAGTCAGTAGGACCATACCAGCCAGTCAGTAGGGCCAGGACCATACCAGCCAGTCAGTAGGACCAGGACCATACCAGCCAGTCAGTAGGACCAGGACCATACCAGCCAGTCAGTAGGACCAGGACCATACCAGCCAGTCAGTAGGGCCAGGACCATACCAGCCAGTCAGTAGGGCCATACCAGCCAGTCAGTAGGGCCATACCAGCCAGTCAGTAGGACCATACCAGCCAGTCAGTAGGGCCAGGACCATACCAGCCAGTCAGTAGGACCATACCAGCCAGTCAGTAGGACCAGGACCATACCAGCCAGTCAGTAGGACCATACCAGCCAGTCAGTAGGACCAGGACCGTACCAGCCAGTCAGTAGGACCAGGACCATACCAGCCAGTCAGTAGGACCATACCAGCCAGTCAGTAGGACCATACCAGCCAGTCAGTAGGACCATGCCAGCCAGTCAGTAGGACCATGCCAGCCAGTCAGTAGGACCATACCAGCCAGTCAGTAGGACCATACCAGCCAGTCAGTAGGACCAGGACCGTACCAGCCAGTCAGTAGGACCATACCAGCCAGTCAGTAGGACCAGGACCATACCAGCCAGTCAGTAGGACCAGGACCATACCAGCCAGTCAGTAGGACCAGGACCATACCAGCCAGTCAGTAGGACCAGGACCATACCAGCCAGTCAGTAGGACCAGGACCATACCAGCCAGTCAGAAGGACCAGGACCATACCAGCCAGTCAGTAGGACCAAACCAGCCAGTCAGTAGGACCAGGACCATACCAGCCAGTCAGTAGGACCAGGACCATACCAGCCAGTCAGTAGGACCATACCAGCCAGTCAGTAGGACCGGGACCATACCAGCCAGTCAGTAGGACCATACCAGCCAGTCAGTAGGACCATACCAGCCAGTCAGTAGGACCAGGACCATACCAGCCAGTCAGTAGGACCAGGACCATACCAGCAAGTCAGTAGGACCATACCAGTCAGTCAATAGGGCCAGGACCATACCAGCCAGTCAGTAGGACCAGGACCATACCAGCCAGTCAGTAGGACCATACCAGACAGTCAGTAGGACCATACCAACCAGTCAGTAGGACCATACCAGCCAGTCAGTAGGACCATACCAGCCAGTCAGTAGGACCGGGACCATACCAGCCAGTCAGTAGGACCATACCAGCCAGTCAGTAGGACCATACCAGCCAGTCAGTAGGACCATACCAGCCAGTCAGTAGGACCATACCAGCCAGTCAGTAGGACCATACCAGCCAGTCAGTAGGACCGGGACCATACCAGCCAGTCAGTTGGACCATACCAGCCAGTCAGTAGGACCAGGACCATACCAGCCAGTCAGTAGGACCATACCAGCCAGTCAATAGGGCCAGGACCATACCAGCCAGTCAGTAGGGCCAGGACCATACCAGCCAGTCAGTAGGGCCAGGACCATACCAGCCAATCAGTAGGACCAGGACCATACCAGCCAGTCAGTAGGACCATACCAGCCAGTCAGTAGGACCATACCAGCCAGTCAGTAGGACCATACCAGCCAGTCAGTAGGGCCATACCAGCCAGTCAGTAGGGCCGGGACCATACCAGCCAGTCAGTAGGACCAGAACCATACCAGCCAGTCAGTAGGACCATACCAGCCAGTCAATAGGGCCAGGACCATACCAGCCAGTCAGTAGGGCCAGGACCATACCAGCCAGTCAGTAGGGCCAGGACCATACCAGCCAGTCAGTAGGACCATACCAGCCAGTCAGTAGGACCATACCAGCCAGTCAGTAGGACCAGGACCATACCAGCCAGTCAGTAGGACCGGGACCATACCAGCCAGTCAGTAGGGCCGGGACCATACCAGCCAGTCAGTAGGGCCGGGACCATACCAGCCAGTCAGTAGGGCCGGGACCATACCAGCCAGTCAGTAAGGCCGGGACCATACCAGCCAGTCTGTAAGGCCGGGACCATACCAGCCAGTCAGTAGGACCGGGACCATACCAGCCAGTCAGTAGGACCGGGACCATACCAGCCAGTCAGTTGGACCATACCAGCCAGTCAGTAGGACCGGGACCATACCAGCCAGTCAGTAGGGCCAGGACCATACCAGCCAGTCAGTAGGACCATACCAGCCAGTCAGTAGGACCATACCAGCCAGTCAGTAGGACCATACCAGCCAGTCAGTAGGACCATACCAGCCAGTCAGTAGGACCATACCAGCAGTCAGTAGGACATACCAGCCAGTCAGTAGGACCATACCAGCCAGTCAGTAGGGCCAGGACCATACCAGCCAGTCAGTAGGACCATACCAGCCAGTCAGTAGGACCATACCAACCAGTCAGTAGGACCATACCAGCCAGTCAGTAGGACCATACCAGCCAGTCAGTAGGACCATACCAGCCAGTCAGTCAGTAGGACCATACCAGCCAGTCAGTAGGACCGGGACCATACCAGCCAGTTGGACCATACCAGCCAGTCAGTAGGACCAGGACCATACCAGCCAGTCAGTAGGACCATACCAGCCAGTCAATAGGGCCAGGACCATACCAGCCAGTCAGTAGGACCAGGACCATACCAGCCAGTCAGTAGGACCATACCAGCCAGTCAGTAGGACCATACCAGCCAGTCAGTAGGGCCGGGACCATACCAGCCAGTCAGTAGGACCAGGACCATACCAGCCAGTCAGTAGGACCATACCAGCCAGTCAATAGGGCCAGGACCATACCAGCCAGTCAGTAGGGCCAGGACCATACCAGCCAGTCAGTAGGACAAGGACCATACCAGCCAGTCAGTAGGACCATACCAGCCAGTCAGTAGGACCATACCAGCCAGTCAGTAGGGCCGGGACCATACCAGCCAGTCAGTAGGACCGGGACCATACCAGCCAGTCAGTAGGACCATACCAGCCAGTCAGTAGGACCGGGACCATACCAGCCAGTCAGTAGGGCCAGGACCATACCAGCCAGTCAGTAGGACCATACCAGCCAGTCAGTAGGACCATACCAGCCAGTCAGTAGGGCCGGGACCATACCAGCCAGTCAGTAGGGCCGCACCATACCAGCCAGTCAGTAGGACCGGGACCATACCAGCCAGTCAGTAGGACCGGGACCATACCAGCCAGTCAGTAGGGCCAGGACCATACCAGCCAGTCAGTAGGACCAGGACCATACCAGCCAGTCAGTAGGACCATACCAGCCAGTCAGTAGGAGTAGGACCATACCAGCCAGTCAGTAGGGCCAGGACCATACCAGCCAGTCAGTAGGACCATACCAGCCAGTCAGTAGGACCATACCAGCCAGTCAGTAGGACCATACCAGCCAGTCAGTAGGACCATACCAGCCAGTCAGTAGGACCAGGACCATACCAGCCAGTCAGTAGGACCAGGACCATACCAGCCAGTCAGTAGGACCAGGACCATACCAGCCAGTCAGTAGGACCAGGACCATACCAGCCAGTCAGTAGGACCATACCAGCCAGTCAGGAGGACAAGGACCATACCAGCCAGTCAGTAGGGCCAGGACCATACCAGCCAGTCAGTAGGACCAGGACCATACCAGCCAGTCAGTAGGACCAGGACCATACCAGCCAGTCAGTAGGACCAGGACCATACCAGCCAGTCAGTAGGGCCAGGACCATACCAGCCAGTCAGTAGGACCATACCAGCCAGTCAGTAGGACCATACCAGCCAGTCAGTAGGACCATACCAGCCAGTCAATAGGGCCAGGACCATACCAGCCAGTCAGTAGGGCCAGGACCATACCAGCCAGTCAGTAGGGCCAGGACCATACCAGCCAGTCAGTAGGACCAGGACCATACCAGCCAGTCAGTAGGACCATACCAGCCAGTCAGTAGGACCATACCAGCCAGTCAGTAGGACCATACCAGCCAGTCAGTAGGACCATACCAGCCAGTCAGTAGGGACCATACCAGCCAGTCAGTAGGGCCGGGACCATACCAGCCAGTCAGTAGGACCAGAACCATACCAGCCAGTCAGTAGGACCATACCAGCCAGTCAATAGGGCCAGGACCATACCAGCCAGTCAGTAGGGCCAGGACCATACCAGCCAGTCAGTAGGGCCAGGACCATACCAGCCAGTCAGTAGGACCATACCAGCCAGTCAGTAGGACCATACCAGCCAGTCAGTAGGACCAGGACCATACCAGCCAGTCAGTAGGACCGGGACCATACCAGCCAGTCAGTAGGGCCGGGACCATACCAGCCAGTCAGTAGGGCCGGGACCATACCAGCCAGTCAGTAAGGCCGGGACCATACCAGCCAGTCTGTAAGGCCGGGACCATACCAGCCAGTCAGTAGGACCGGGACCATACCAGCCAGTCAGTAGGACCGGGACCATACCAGCCAGTCAGTAGGACCGGGACCATACCAGCCAGTCAGTTGGACCATACCAGCCAGTCAGTAGGACCGGGACCATACCAGCCAGTCAGTAGGGCCAGGACCATACCAGCCAGTCAGTAGGACCATACCAGCCAGTCAGTAGGACCATACCAGCCAGTCAGTAGGACCATACCAACCAGTCAGTAGGACCATACCAGCCAGTCAGTAGGACCATACCAGCCAGTCAGTAGGACCATACCAGCCAGTCAGTAGGGCCAGGACCATACCAGCCAGTCAGTAGGACCATACCAGCCAGTCAGTAGGACCATACCAGCCAGTCAGTAGGACCATACCAACCAGTCAGTAGGACCATACCAGCCAGTCAGTAGGACCATACCAGCCAGTCAGTAGGGCCAGGACCATACCAGCCAGTCAGTAGGACCATACCAGCCAGTCAGTAGGACCAGGACCATACCAGCCAGTCAGTAGGACCAGGACCATACCAGCCAGTCAGTAGGGCCAGGACCATACCAGCCAGTCAACAGGGCCGGGACCATACCAGCCAGTCAGTAGGGCCGGGACCATACCAGCCAGTCAGTAGGACCGGGACCATACCAGCCAGTCAGTAGGACCAGGACCATACCAGCCAGTCAATAGGGCCAGGACCATACCAGCCAGTCAGTAGGACCAGGACCATACCAGCCAGTCAGTAGGACCATACCAGCCAGTCAGTAGGACCATACCAGCCAGTCAGTAGGACCATACCAGCCAGTCAGTAGGGCCGGGACCATACCAGCCAGTCAGTAGGACCAGGACCATACCAGCCAGTCAGTAGGACCATACCAGCCAGTCAATAGGGCCAGGACCATACCAGCCAGTCAGTAGGGCCAGGACCATACCAGCCAGTCAGTAGGACAAGGACCATACCAGCCAGTCAGTAGGACCATACCAGCCAGCCAGTAGGACCATACCAGCCAGTCAGTAGGACCATACCAGCCAGTCAGTAGGGCCGGGACCATACCAGCCAGTCAGTAGGGCCGGGACCATACCAGCCAGTCAGTAGGACCGGGACCATACCAGCCAGTCAGTAGGACCATACCAGCCAGTCAGTAGGACCGGGACCATACCAGCCAGCCAGTCAGTAGGGCCAGGACCATACCAGCCAGTCAGTAGGACCATACCAGCCAGTCAGTAGGACCATACCAGCCAGTCAGTAGGACCATACCAGCCAGTCAGTAGGGCCGGGACCATACCAGCCAGTCAGTAGGGCCGCACCATACCAGCCAGTCAGTAGGACCGGGACCATACCAGCCAGTCAGTAGGACCAGGACCATACCAGCCAGTCAGTAGGACCGGGACCATACCAGCCAGTCAGTAGGGCCAGGACCATACCAGCCAGTCAGTAGGACCAGGACCATACCAGCCAGTCAGTAGGACCATACCAGCCAGTCAGTAGGAGTAGGACCATACCAGCCAGTCAGTAGGGCCAGGACCATACCAGCCAGTCAGTAGGACCATACCAGCCAGTCAGTAGGACCATACCAGCCAGTCAGTAGGACCATACCAGCCAGTCAGTAGGACCAGGACCATACCAGCCAGTCAGTAGGACCAGGACCATACCAGCCAGTCAGTAGGACCAGGACCATACCAGCCAGTCAGTAGGACCAGGACCATACCAGCCAGTCAGTAGGGCCAGGACCATACCAGCCAGTCAACAGGGCCAGGACCATACCAGCCAGTCAGTAGGACCAGGACCATACCAGCCAGTCAGTAGGACCAGGACCATACCAGCCAGTCAGTAGGGCCAGGACCATACCAGCCAGTCAGTAGGGCCAGGACCATATCAGCCAGTCAGTAGGACCATACCAGCCAGTCAGTAGGACCATACCAGCCAGTCAGTAGGACCATACCAGCCAGTCAGTAGGACCATACCAGCCAGTCAGTAGGGCCGGGACCATACAAGCCAGTCAGTAGGACCAGGACCATACCAGCCAGTCAGTAGGGCCAGGACCATACCAGCCAGTCAGTAGGACCAGGACCATACCAGCCAGTCAGTAGGACCATACCAGCCAGTCAGTAGGACCATACCAGCCAGTCAGTAGGACCAGGACCATACCAGCCAGTCAACAGGGCCAGGACCATACCAGCCAGTCAGTAGGACCATACCAGCCAGTCAGTAGGGCCAGGACCATACCAGCCAGTCAGTGGGACCAGGACCATACCAGCCAGTCAGTAGGACCATACCAGCCAGTCAGTAGGGCCGGGACCATACCAGCCAGTCAGTAGGACCATACCAGCCAGTCAGTAGGGCCAGGACCATACCAGCCAGTCAGTAGGACCAGGACCATACCAGCCAGTCAGTAGGACCATAACAGCCAGTCAGTAGGACCATACCAGCCAGTCAGTAGGACCGGGACCATACCAGCCAGTCAGTAGGACCGGGACCATACCAGCCAGTCAGTAGGGCCGGGACCATACCAGCCAGTCAGTAGGGCCGGGACCATACCAGCCAGTCAGTAGGACCAGGACCATACCAGCCAGTCAGTAGGACCATACCAGCCAGTCAGTAGGACCATACCAGCCAGTCAGTAGGACCGGGACCATACCAGCCAGTCAGTAGGGCCGGGACCATACCAGCCAGTCAGTAGGGCCGGAACCATACCAGCCAGTCAGTAGGACCAGGACCATACCAGCCAGTCAGTAGGACCAGACCAGCCAGTCAGTAGGACCAGGACCATACCAGCCAGTCAGTAGGACCATACCAGCCAGTCAGTAGGGCCAGGACCATACCAGCCAGTCGGGCCAGGACCATACCAGCCAGTCAGTAGGACCATACCAGCCAGTCAGTAGGACCAGGATCATACCAGCCAGTCAGTAGGACCGGGACCATACCAGCCAGTCAGTAGGACCAGGACCATACCAGCCAGTCAGTAGGACCATACCAGCCAGTCAGTAGGACCAGGACCATACCAGCCAGTCAGTAGGACCATACCAGCCAGTCAGTAGGACCAGGACCATACCAGCCAGTCAGTAGGACCATACCAGCCAGTCAGTAGGACCATACCAGCCAGTCAGTAGGACCATACCAGCCAGTCAGTAGGACCATACCAGCCAGTCAGTAGGACTGGGACCATACCAGCCAGTCAGTAGGGCCGGGACCATACCAGCCAGTCAGTAGGGCCGGAACCATACCAGCCAGTCAGTAGGACCAGGACCATACCAGCCAGTCAGTAGGACCAGACCAGCCAGTCAGTAGGACCAGGACCATACCAGCCAGTCAGTAGGGCCAGGACCATACCAGCCAGTCGGGCCAGGACCATACCAGCCAGTCAGTAGGACCATACCAGCCAGTCAGTAGGACCAGGATCATACCAGCCAGTCAGTAGGACCGGGACCATACCAGCCAGTCAGTAGGACCAGGACCATACCAGCCAGTCAGTAGGACCATACCAGCCAGTCAGTAGGACCAGGACCATACCAGCCAGTCAGTAGGACCATACCAGCCAGTCAGTAGTGCCATACCAGCCAGTCAGTAGGACCAGGACCATACCAGCTAGTCAGTAGGACCAGGACCATACCAGCCAGTCAGTAGGGCCAGGACCATACCAGCCAGTCAGTAGGACCAGGACCATACCAGCCAATCAGTAGGGCCAGGACCATACCAGCCAGTCAACAGGGCCAGGACCATACCAGCCAGTCAGTAGGACCATACCAGCCAGTCAGTAGGGCCAGGACCATACCAGCCAGTCAGTAGGACCAGGACCATACCAGCCAGTCAGTAGGGCCAGGACCATACCAGCCAGTCAACAGGGCCAGGACCATACCAGCCAGTCAGTAGGACCAGGACCATACCAGCCAGTCAGTAGGACCATACCAGCCAGTCAGTAGGACCATACCAGCCAGTCAGTAGGGCCAGGATCATACCAGCCAGTCAGTAGGACCAGGATCATACCAGCCAGTCAGTAGGACCAGGACCATACCAGCCAGTCAGTAGGACCATACCAGCCAGTCAGTAGGACCAGGACCATACCAGCCAGTCAGTAGGGCCAGGACCATACCAGCCAGTCAGTAGGGCCAGGACCATATCAGCCAGTCAGTAGGGCCAGGACCATATCAGCCAGTCAGTAGGGCCGGGACCATACCAGCCAGTCAACAGGGCCGGGACCATACCAGCCAGTCAACAGGGCCGGGACCATACCAGCCAGTCAGTAGGGCCATACCAGCAAGTCAGTAGGGCAAGGACCATACCAGCCAGTCAGTAGGACCATACCAGCCAGTCAGTAGGGCCAGGACCATACCAGCCAGTCAGTAGGACCATACCAGCCAGTCAGTAGGACCAGGACCATACCAGCCAGTCAGTAGGGCCATACCAGCCAGTCAGTAGGGCCAGGACCATACCAGCCAGTCAGTAGGGCCAGGACCATACCAGCCAGTCAGTAGGGCCAGGACCATACCAGCCAGTCAGTAGGACCATACCAGCCAGTCAGTAGGACCATACCAGCCAGTCAGTAGGACCAGGACCATACCAGCCAGTCAACAGGGCCAGGACCATACCAGCCAGTCAGTAGGGCCAGGACCATACCAGCCAGTCAGTAGGGCCAGGACCATACCAGCCAGTCAGTAGGACCAGAACCATACCAGCCAGTCAGTAGGACCATACCAGCCAGTCAGTAGGACCAGGACCATACCAGCCAGTCAGTGGGGCCGGGACCATACCAGCCAGTCAGTAGGACCATACCAGCCAGTCAGTAGGACCAGGACCATACCAGCCAGTCAGTAGGACCATACCAGCCAGTCAGTAGGACCATACCAGCCAGTCAGTAGGACCATACCAGCCAGTCAGTAGGACCATACCAGCCAGTCAGTAGGACCAGGACCATACCAGCCAGTCAGTAGGACCAGGACCATACCAGCCAGTCAGTAGGACCATACCAGCCAGTCTACAGGACCATACCAGCCAGTCAGTAGGACCAGGACCATACCAGCCAGTCAGTAGGACCATACCAGCCAGTCTACAGGACCAGGACCATACCAGCCAGTCAGAAGGACCAGGACCATACCAGCCAGTCTACAGGACCATACCAGCCAGTCAGTAGGACCATACCAGCCAGTCAGTAGGACCATACCAGCCAGTCAGTAGGACCAGGACCATACCAGCCAGTCAGTAGGACCATACCAGCCAGTCTACAGGACCAGGACCATACCAGCCAGTCAGTAGGACCATACCAGCCAGTCTACAGGACCATACCAGCATCGCGATACAAAACACAAAGCAGATTTAACTTGTTTAGGAAAAACGGCCTTAATGTTGGTAACAAACACGTTGGTATCCAGAGTTACATGTATTTACTATCCAGGCTATACACACACACACACACAATATATTACATACAGCAGCTTTTTAAAAGGACCAATGATTTGGTCTGCTTCATGTTTTCATTTTTTGGCATGGAAAAAAATATTGCGATACTGGTGTCATCACAGCTCTAGTAACGGAGTGAATACTGTTTGTGTTCAGGTCTTGAAGGGTTATTACATTTACTCAGACCTACAGTTTACCATACACAGTAGTCTCAGGCAGTTTAAATCACAGATTGTGCTTTTAAAAGGCTGATAAACAATTATTGGATTTTAAAAAATATATATATTTTTTTTTTTACCTGAAGTCTTGTGTTGGATGCAACCACCAAACCGTTCCTCAAAATGGAGTGCCAATTTTCTATGTGAGAACCACTGAAGAGAGAAAAAGTCCTTATTAATTATCCAATACATTATCTACTGTGTTAATCAAATAAAAGTTATTCTCTAACTGAAAATAGCAGTGATTTTAAAAACATGTTTCAGAAACATAGTGTACGATTGAAGTATTTAAAACAAGTGTAAGATTTAAAAAAAAAAAAACAATACTTGAAAACATTGAGTGCACTGTGTGCCTTCATGAGCATATGAATGATGATGTGTACTGATGTGTACTAATGTGTACTGAGAGGGAACAATACAATGGAAGACCAGCTAACCTTACCAACATATCCTGAAATAACATTTTTTTTTTCGATAGTTAAACTTGAAATGGGCATGGTCTAAATCGACTCAACAACCCCCCCCCCCCCCCCCAAAAAAAAAAACCATCTCTATATTTATCTTTCTTAAAATGACCCAACAAATCTAGTTATTTCTGGTTGTTTATCAAAGTTAGCTGGTTTTGTACTATAGCCCCTCTGCTACATATATAGAAATACAAATAAGGGAACGTACTGGAAAGCGAAGGTACTCCCAAAGAGGGTTTTGGCAGCTCGGAAGTTGGACTCTTTGGCAGGAGGACTGCTGAGTAGAAGGAACTGGTGCAGGGTGTGCATGAACTTCAGCTGCTGCAGTCGTGACAGAGACACAGGAGACACAACACTTATAGGTGTACCAAATGGCTCCCTATTCCCTATATAGAGCAGGTAAAAAGTAGTGCACTATATAGGGAATAGGGCTGTAGTATAAAGTAGTACACTATATAGGGAATAGGGCTGTAGTATAAAGTAGTGCACTATATAGGGAATAGGGCTGTAGTATAAAGTAGTACACTATATAGGGAATAGGGCTGTAGTATAAAGTAGTACACTATATAGGGAATAGGGCTGTAGTATAAAGTAGTGCACTATATAGGGAATAGGGCTGTAGTATAAAGTAGTGCACTATATAGGGAATAGGGCTGTAGTATAAAGTAGTGCACTATATAGGGAATAGGGCTGTAGTATAAAGTAGTGTACTATATAGGGAATAGGGCTGTAGTATAAAGTAGTGCACTATATAGGGAATAGGGCTGTAGTATAAAGTAGTGTACTATATAGGGAATAGGGCTGTAGTATAAAGTAGTGCACTATATAGGGAATAGGGTGCGATTTGGGACACCGCACATTCACTCTCTCCTTTTCTATTCTCTCCGTTCTTCACAACTCTATAATCAGCCTGTCTTCTGACCTCACTCTGTAATCAGCCTGTCTTCTGACCTCACTCTGTAATCAGCCTGTCTTCTGACCTCACTCTGTAATCAGCCTGTCTTCTGACCTCACTCTGTAATCAGCCTGTCTTCTGACCTCACTCTGTAATCAGCCTGTCTTCTGACCTCACTCTGTAATCAGCCTGTCTTCTGACCTCACTCTATAATCAGCCTGTTTTTATTAACATTGTATTTAACGAGGCAAGTCAGTTAAGAACAAATTCTTATTTTCAATGACAGCCTAGTTAACTGCCTTGTTCAGGGGCAGAACGACAGATTTTTTACCTTGTCAGCTCGGGAATTCAATCTTGCAACCTTCCGGTTACTAGTCCAACGCTCTAACCACTAGGCTACCTGCTAGTCCAACGCTCTAACCACTAGCCTACCTGCTGGTTACTAGTCCAACGCTCTAACCACTAGGCTACCTGCTAGTCCAACGCTCTAACCACTAGGCTACCTGCTGGTTACTAGTCCAACGCTCTAACCACTAGGCTACCTGCTGGTTACTAGTCCAACGCTCTAACCACTAGGCTACCTGCTGGTTACTAGTCCAACCCTCTAACCACTAGGCTACCTGCTAGTCCAACGCTCTAACCACTAGGCTACCTGCTGGTTACTAGTCCAACGCTCTAACCACTAGCCTACCTGCTGGTTACTAGTCCAACGCTCTAACCACTAGGCTACCTGCCACCCCACTAGATAGAACTAGACTTACTGAAAAACTAAATAAAAAAAAAAAAAATGTAATATCTCTATATGTATGGTTAAGTCTGGCTTAATCTTAATCTCCCTAGACGATGTAATATCTCTCTGCTGGTATTTTCTCGTCCGGCGTTAAGTCGTTTCTGGGTGTTCCTGTGAAGTCCTAAAACAGGCTGATTTTATAGAATGAAGTCATTTGGTCGTCTCTCCTTCCAGTTCTCTGCTGCCAATGACTGGAACGAACCACAAAAATCTCTGAAACTGGAAACACTTATTTCCCTCACTAGCTTTAAGCACCAGCTGTCAGAGCAGCTCACAGATCACTGCACCTGTACATAGCCCATCTATAATTTAGCCCAAACTACTACCTCTTCCCCTACTGTATTTATTTATTTTATTTATTATTTTGCTCCTTTGCACCATATTATTTATATTTTAACTTTGAACTTTCTTCAAATTACAAATCTACCATTCCAGTGTTTTTCTTGCTATACTTTATTTACTTTGCCACCATGGCCTTTTTTGCCTTTACCTCCCTTATCTCACATCATTTGCTCACATTGTATATAGACTTATTTTTCTACTGTATTATTGATTGTATGTTTGTTTTACTCCATGTGTAACTCTGTGTTGTTGTATGTGTCAAACTGCTTTGCTTTATCTTGGCCAGGTCGCAATTGTAAACGAGAACTTGTTCTCAACTTGCCTACCTGGTTAAATAAAGGAGACATAAATAAATAAATAAATAAATAAATAAGACATGGGCTCCCGAGTGGCGCAGCGGTCTAAGGCAGTGCTAGAGGCGTCACTACAGACCCTGGTTCGATCCCGGGCTGTATCACAACCGGCTGTGATCGGGAGTCTCATAGGGCGGCGCACAATTGGCCCAGTGTCGTCCGGGTAAGGGGAAGGTTTGACCAGGGTAGGCAGTCATTGTAAATAAGAATTTGTTCTTAACTGACTTGCCTAGTTAAATGAAGGTATAAAAAAAAATATATATATATAATATCTCCCTTAATGATGTATAAAACTCACTCTGGTAACTGGTAGTTTGACGATGTGTGACCTGTTACTGGATATCACCCTAGAGAGAAAAACAAAACGGGGGTTACATTAGACATTAACAGTTTGCAATACAATACCTCCCAGCTGCTAGATTGACCTGTTGTTACATACTTAAACTGTCATTCACACTTTCTCTTCTGTTGAATGTATCAATCCACTGTCTCACGTCCTGGTCTAACTGTACATTCAATATGACAGTCAATGTTTCTGACTACTGATTGAATTGCAGGCTGACAATGGCCTAACAGTCGGAAACATTGGTTTTGCTCCATTTGCCTCTGAAATGAATAAATAACATAAAACAACTTTGAAACCGTTTTTCGATTGCTGACTCATGACACAAAATCTAAGGCTGTTTCAGGAAAAAAATTGATTTATTGGGGAAATAAAGTAAGGGGGTTTATTACCATGGCAGTAAGGGGGTTTATTACCATGGCAGTAAGGGGGTTTCTTACCATGGCAGTAAGGGGGTTTCTTACCATGGCAGTAAGGGGGTTTCTTACCACGGCAGTAAGGGGGTTTCTTACCACGGCAGTAAGGGGGTTTCTTACCACGGCAGTAAGGGGGTTTCTTACCACGGCAGTAAGGGGGTTTCTTACCACGGCAGTAAGGGGGTTTCTTACCACGGCAGTAAGGGGGTTTATTACCACGGCAGTAAGGGGGTTCTTACCACGGCAGTAAGGGGGTTTCTTACCATGGCAGTAAGGGGGTTCTTACCATGGCAGTAAGGGGTTTCTTACCATGGCAGTAAGGGGGTTTCTTACCATGGCAGTAAGGGGGTTTCTTACCATGGCAGTAAGGGGGTTTATTACCATGGCAGTAAGGGGGTTTATTACCATGGCAGTAAGGGGGTTTCTTACCATGGCAGTAAGGGGTTTCTTACCATGGCAGTAAGGGGGTTTCTTACCATGGCAGTAAGGGGGTTTCTTACCATGGCAGTAAGTGGGTTCTTACCATGGCAGTAAGGGGTTTCTTACCATGGCAGTAAGGGGTTTCTTACCATTGCAGTAAGGGGGTTTCTTACCATGGCAGTAAGGGGGTTCTTACCATTGCAGTAAGGGGTGAGCTAAAGGATCATGCTTGTCCATCTGCCTCTTAATCTCCAGGTAAGGTGCCTGTAGAGAAACAACCTTCATTTAACTCCACTGGCTCAATGGGTGTGTGTGTACACACACACACACACACACACACACACACACACACACACACACACACACACACACACACACACACACACACACACACACACACACACACACACGGGAGACAAAGGAGAGGATGAGAGACATGAGGAATTAGGTCCTAAACACATAGGAGAGTTAAAGGCTGTCAAGGGTTAGGGTTAGTTACCTGGGACATTTCTCTGATAGAGGTGAGACTGGTTAGGGTTAGTTACCTGGGACATTTCTCTGATAGAGGTAAGGCTGGTTAGGGTTAGTTACCTGGGACATTTCTCTGATAGAGGTGAGACTGGTTAGGGTTAGTTACCTGGGACATTTCTCTGATAGAGGTGAGACTGGTTAGGGTTAGTTACCTGGGACATTTCTCTGATAGAGGTAAGGCTGGTTAGGGTTAGTTACCTGGGACATTTCTCTGATAGAGGTAAGGCTGGTTAGGGTTAGTTACCTGGGACATTTCTCTGATAGAGGTGAGACTGGTTAGGGTTAGTTACCTGGGACATTTCTCTGATAGAGGTAAGGCTGGTTAGGGTTAGTTACCTGGGACATTTCTCTGATAGAGGTGAGACTGTCAAGGGCTCTCATCACTCGGTCATAGTCCTTTTTCTGAAATGAACCACAATCATCATGGATCACAGGCTGTATGAACCACTTCAAACAGGACACAGTGGAATTCAGCAAGGATCTACCGACAACAACTAAAGTCCTCTGCATATTCAACTAAATGATCTCCATCTGGATTAGCCTTAAAAATCTTATATTTTACATTTTACATTTTTAGTCATTTAGCAGACGCTCTTATCCAGAGCGACTTACAGTAGTGAATGCATACATTTCATACATTGCTTTTTTCCCCCGTACTGGTCCCCTGTGGGAATTGAACCCACAACCCTGGCGTTGCAAACACCATGCTCTACCAACTGAGCCACACAGGATTTTTTTTTGTGGGGGGGTGGATTTATTGCAGGAATTCATCAAATTGCTGCTGATAAAAGCCATACCCTGGGATTGAAGGACCTGTTAGTAGGTTCAGGGTTAGTAAACCATACTGTTAGTAGGTTCAGGGTTAGTAAACCATACCCTGGGATTGAAGGCCTGTTAGTAGGTTCAGGGTTAGTAAACCATACCCTGGGATTGAAGGACCTGTTAGTAGGTTCAGGGTTAGTAAGCCATACCCTGGGGATGAAGGCCTGTTAGTAGGTTCAGGGTTAGTAAACCATACCCTGGGGTTGAAGGCCTGTTAGTAGGTTCAGGGTTAGTAAACCATACTGTTAGTAGGTTCAGGGTTAGTAAACCATACCCTGGGGATGAAGGCCTGTTAGTAGGTTCAGGGTTAGTAAACCATACTGTTAGTAGGTTCAGGGTTAGTAAACCATACTGTTAGTAGGTTCAGGGTTAGTAAACCATACTGTTAGTAGGTTCAGGGTTAGTAAACCATACCCTGGGATTGAAGGCCTGTTAGTAGGTTCAGGGTTAGTAAACCATACCCTGGGGATGAAGGCCTGTTAGTAGGTTCAGGGTTAGTAAGCCATACCCTGGGATTGAAGGACCTGTTAGTAGGTTCAGGGTTAGTAAACCATACCCTGGGGTTGAAGGCCTGTTAGTAGGTTCAGGGTTAGTAAACCATACCCTGGGGATGAAGGCCTGTTAGTAGGTTCAGGGTTAGTAAACCATACCCTGGGGATGAAGGCCTGTTAGTAGGTTCAGGGTTAGTAAACCATACCCTGGGATTGAAGGACCTGTTAGTAGGTTCAGCATTAGTAAACCATACCCTGGGGTTGAAGGCCTGTTAGTAGGTTCAGGGTTAGTAAACCATACTGTTAGTAGGTTCAGGGTTAGTAAACCATACCCTGGGATTGAAGGCCTGTTAGTAGGTTCAGGGTTAGTAAGCCATACCCTGGGATTGAAGGCCTGTTAGTAGGTTCAGGGTTAGTAAACCATACCCTGGGGATGAAGGCCTGTTAGTAGGTTCAGGGTTAGTAAACCATACCCTGGGGTGAAGGACCTGTTAGTAGGTTCAGGGTTAGTAAACCATACTGTTAGTAGGTTCAGGGTTAGTAAACCATACTGTTAGTAGGTTCAGGGTTAGTAAACCATACTGTTAGTAGGTTCAGCGTTAGTAAACCATACCCTGGGATTGAAGGACCTGTTAGTAGGTTCAGGGTTAGTAAACCATACTGTTAGTAGGTTCAGGGTTAGTAAACCATACTGTTAGTAGGTTCAGGGTTAGTAAACCATACTGTTAGTAGGTTCAGGGTTAGTAAACCATACTGTTAGTAGGTTCAGGGTTAGTAAACCATACTGTTAGTAGGTTCAGGGTTAGTAATCCATACCCTGGGGATGAAGGCCTGTTAGTAGGTTCAGGGTTAGTAAACCATACTGTTAGTAGGTTCAGGGTTAGTAAACCATACTGTTAGTAGGTTCAGGGTTAGTAAGCCATACCCTGGGATTGAAGGACCTGTTAGTAGGTTCAGGGTTAGTAAACCATACCCTGGGATTGAAGGACCTGTTAGTAGGTTCAGGGTTAGTAAGCCATACCCTGGGTTTGAAGGACCTGTTAGTAGGTTCAGGGTTAGTAAGCCATACCCTGGGATTGAAGGACCTGTTAGTAGGTTCAGGGTTAGTAAGCCATACCCTGGGGCTGAAGGCCTGTTAGTAGGTTCAGGGTTAGTAAACCATACTGTTAGTAGGTTCAGGGTTAGTAAACCATACTGTTAGTAGGTTCAGGGTTAGTAAACCATACTGTTAGTAGGTTCAGGGTTAGTAAACCATACCCTGGGGATGAAGGCCTGTTAGTAGGTTCAGGGTTAGTAAACCATACCCTGGGGATGAAGGCCTGTTAGTAGGTTCAGGGTTAGTAAACCATACTGTTAGTAGGTTCAGGGTTAGTAAACCATACTGTTAGTAGGTTCAGGGTTCAGGGTTAGTAAACCATACCCTGGGGTTGAAGGACCTGTTAGTAGGTTCAGGGTTAGTAAACCATACCCTGGGGATGAAGGACCTGTTAGTAGGTTCAGCATTAGTAAACCATACCCTGGGGTTGAAGGACCTGTTAGTAGGTTCAGGGTTAGTAAACCATACCCTGGGGTTGAAGGCCTGTTAGTAGGTTCAGGGTTAGTAAACCATACTGTTAGTAGGTTCAGGGTTAGTAAACCATACCCTGGGATTGAAGGCCTGTTAGTAGGTTCAGGGTTAGTAAGCCATACCCTGGGGATGAAGGCCTGTTAGTAGGTTCAGGGTTAGTAAACCATACTGTTAGTAGGTTCAGGGTTAGTAAACCATACCCTGGGGATGAAGGCCTGTTAGTAGGTTCAGGGTTAGTAAACCATACCCTGGGATTGAAGGCCTGTTAGTAGGTTCAGGGTTAGTAAACCATACTGTTAGTAGGTTCAGGGTTAGTAAACCATACCCTGGGGTTGAAGGCCTGTTAGTAGGTTCAGGGTTAGTAAACCATACTGTTAGTAGGTTCAGGGTTAGTAAACCATACTGTTAGTAGGTTCAGGGTTAGTAAACCATACCCTGGGATTGAAGGCCTGTTAGTAGGTTCAGGGTTAGTAAACCATACCCTGGGGATGAAGTCCTGTTAGTAGGTTCAGGGTTAGTAAACCATACCCTGGGGATGAAGTCCTGTTAGTAGGTTCAGGGTTAGTAAACCATACCCTGGGATTGAAGGACCTGTTAGTAGGTTCAGGGTTAGTAAACCATACTGTTAGTAGGTTCAGGGTTAGTAAACCATACCCTGGGATTGAAGGACCTGTTAGTAGGTTCAGGGTTAGTAAGCCATACCCTGGGGATGAAGGCCTGTTAGTAGGTTCAGGGTTAGTAAACCATACCCTGGGGATGAAGGCCTGTTAGTAGGTTCAGGGTTAGTAAACCATACTGTTAGTAGGTTCAGGGTTAGTAAACCATACTGTTAGTAGGTTCAGGGTTAGTAAACCATACCCTGGGGATGAAGGCCTGTTAGTAGGTTCAGGGTTAGTAAACCATACTGTTAGTAGGTTCAGGGTTAGTAAACCATACTGTTAGTAGGTTCAGCGTTAGTAAACCATACTGTTAGTAGGTTCAGGGTTAGTAAACCATACTGTTAGTAGGTTCAGGGTTAGTAAACCATACTGTTAGTAGGTTCAGGGTTAGTAAACCATACCCTGGGGTTGAAGTCCTGTTAGTAGGTTCAGGGTTAGTAAACCATACCCTGGGCTGAAGTCCTGTTAGTAGGTTCAGGGTTAGTAAACCATACCCTGGGGATGAAGGCCTGTTAGTAGGTTCAGGGTTAGTAAACCATACCCTGGGGTTGAAGGACCTGTTAGTAGGTTCAGGGTTAGTAAACCATACTGTTAGTAGGTTCAGGGTTAGTAAACCATACCCTGGGGATGAAGGCCTGTTAGTAGGTTCAGGGTTAGTAAACCATACCCTGGGGTTGAAGGCCAGTGCCTGGGAGTCACATGGATCCACCACGGAGGGATACGGCTCAAAGATGACCACTTTCCTGGGAGACTCTAGAGCAGACCTACACATGGACACCAACAGATCCACCACCTAGGAAACAGAGACGGACACTCAGCCAGCTGTCTGTGTGTGTGTGTGTGTGTGTGTGTGTGTGTGTGTGTCTGTGTGTGTGTGTCTGTGTGTCTGTGTGTGTGTGTGTGTGTGCGCGCTCATGCATACCTGAGCTCCGGTGGCGATCTCGTCGGCTGCCTCGTTCATCACCCCCAGTGTTTGAAAGGCAAACACACACAGTTCCCGCTCACACACCGTGGGCTGTGGGGTGGACACACCACATAGGATCATTCAGATAGATCTCTTGTTTAGCCTTACAGCATATTTTCTCCCTCTAACTCATATACATAGATAGTAATGGGTGTGCTGCTCGTTAGAAATAATGATGTTTTGGGTTAAATGAGTCAGAAACAGTCAGGCTACCGTCTACAACAGTTACTAATGGTATACAAAGCCCTCATTCCACAGTTACACAAAGCCCTCCTTCCACAGTTGCACAAAGCCCTCCTTCCACAGTTGCACAAAGCCCTCCTTCCACAGTTACACAAAGCCCTCCTTCCACAGTTACACAAAGCCCTCATTCCACAGTTACACAAAGCCCTTATATCCACAGTTACACAAAGCCCTCATTCCACAGTTACTACTGGTATAACAAAGCCCTCATTCCACAGGTATAGTCGTATCATTAGGACTCAGGACAGTGACCTATAGTCGTATCATTAGGACTCAGGACAGTGACCTATCGTCGTATCATTAGGACTCAGGACAGTGACCTATAGTCATATCATTAGGACTCAGGACAGTGACCTGTAGTCATATCATTAGGAGGACTCAGGACAGTGACCTATAGTCGTATCATTAGGACTCAGGACAGTGACCTATAGTCATATCATTAGGAGGACTCAGGACAGTGATCTATAGTCATATCATTAGGACTCAGGACAGTGATCTATAGTCAAATCATTAGGAGGACTCAGGACAGTGACCTATAGTCGTATCATTAGGACTCAGGACAGTGACCTATAGTCGTATCATTAGGACTCAGGACAGTGACCTATAGTCGTATCATTAGGACTCAGGACAGTGACCTATAGTCGTATCATTAGGACTCAGGACAGTGACCTATAGTCGTATCATTAGGACTCAGGACAGTGACCTATAGTCGTATCATTAGGACTCAGGACAGTGACCTATAGTCGTATCATTAGGACTCAGGACAGTGACCTATAGTCGTATCATTAGGACTCAGGACAGTGACCTATAGTCGTATCATTAGGACTCAGGACAGTGATCTATAGTCGTATCATTAGGACTCAGGACAGTGACCTATAGTCGTATCATTAGGAGGACTCAGGACAGTGACCTATAGTCGTATCATTAGGAGGACTCAGGACAGTGACCTATAGTCGTATCATTAGGAGGACTCAGGACAGTGACCTATAGTCGTATCATTAGGAGGACTCAGGACAGTGACCTATAGTCATATCATTAGGAGGACTCAGGACAGTGATCTATAGTCGTATCATTAGGAGGACTCAGGACAGTGACCTATAGTCGTATCATTAGGAGGACTCAGGACAGTGACCTATAGTCGTATCATTAGGAGGACTCAGGACAGTGACCTATAGTCGTATCATTAGGAGGACTCAGGACAGTGACCTATAGTCGTATCATTAGGAGGACTCAGGACAGTGACCTATAGTCGTATCATTAGGACTCAGGACAGTGACCTATAGTCGTATCATTAGGACTCAGGACAGTGACCTATAGTCGTATCATTAGGACTCAGGACAGTGACCTATAGTCGTATCATTAGGACTCAGGACAGTGACCTATAGTCATATCATTAGGACTCAGGACAGTGACCTATAGTCGTATCATTAGGACTCAGGACAGTGACCTATAGTCATATCATTAGGACTCAGGACAGTGACCTATAGTCATATCATTAGGACTCAGGACAGTGACCTATCATCATATCATTAGGACTCAGGACAGTGATCTATAGTCATATCATTAGGACTCAGGACAGTGACCTATAGTCGTATCATTAGGACTCAGGACAGTGACCTATAGTCGTATCATTAGGAGGACTCAGGACAGTGACCTATAGTCGTATCATTAGGACTCAGGACAGTGACCTACATTCGTATCATTAGGAGGACTCAGGACAGTGACCTATAGTCGTATAATTAGGACTCAGGACAGTGACCTATAGTCATATCATTAGGAGGACTCAGGACAGTGACCTATAGTCGTATCATTAGGAGGACTCAGGACAGTGACCTATAGTCGTATCATTAGGAGGACTCAGGACAGTGACCTATAGTCGTATCATTAGGAGGACTCAGGACAGTGACCTATAGTCGTATCATTAGGAGGACTCAGGACAGTGACCTATAGTCGTATCATTAGGACTCAGGACAGTGACCTACAGTCGTATCATTAGGACTCAGGACAGTGACCTATAGTCGTATCATTAGGACTCAGGACAGTGACCTATAGTCGTATCATTAGGACTCAGGACAGTGACCTATAGTCGTATCATTAGGACTCAGGACAGTGATCTATAGTCGTATCATTAGGACTCAGGACAGTGACCTATAGTCGTATCATTAGGACTCAGGACAGTGACCTATAGTCGTATCATTAGGACTCAGGACAGTGATCTATAGTCGTATCAATAGGACTCAGGACAGTGACCTATAGTCGTATCATTAGGACTCAGGACAGTGATCTATAGTCGTATCATTAGGAGGACTCAGGACAGTGACCTATAGTCGTATCATTAGGAGGACTCAGGACAGTGATCTATCGTCATAACATTAGGACTCAGGACAGTGATCTATAGTCGTATCATTAGGACTCAGGACAGTGATCTATAGTCGTATCATTAGGATTCAGGACAGTGACCTATAGTCGTATCATTAGGAGGACTCAGGACAGTGACCTATAGTCGTATCATTAGGAGGACTCAGGACAGTGATCTATCGTCATATCATTAGGAGGACTCAGGACAGTGACCTATAGTCGTATCATTAGGACTCAGGACAGTGACCTATAGTCGTATCATTAGGAGGACTCAGGACAGTGATCTATCGTCATATCATTAGGAGGACTCAGGACAGTGACCTATAGTCGTATCATTAGGAGGACTCAGGACAGTGACCTATAGTCGTATCATTAGGACTCAGGACAGTGACCTATAGTCGAATCATTAGGAGGACTCAGGACAGTGACCTATAGTCGTATCATTAGGACTCAGGACAGTGACCTATAGTCGTATCATTAGGAGGACTCAGGACAGTGACTTATAGTCGTATCATTAGGACTCAGGACAGTGATCTATAGTCGTATCATTAGGAGGACTCAGGACAGTGACCTATAGTCGTATCATTAGGGGGACTCAGGACAGAGACCTATAGTCGTATCATTAGGACTCAGGACAGTGATCTATAGTCGTATCATTAGGAGGACTCAGGACAGTGACCTATAGTCGTATCATTAGGACTCAGGACAGTGACCTATAGTCATATCATTAGGACTCAGGACAGTGACCTATAGTCATATCATTAGGACTCAGGACAGTGACCTATAGTCATATCATTAGGACTCAGGACAGTGACCTATCATCATATCATTAGGACTCAGGACAGTGACCTATAGTCGTATCATTAGGACTCAGGACAGTGACCTATAGTCGTATCATTAGGAGGACTCAGGACAGTGACCTATAGTCGTATCATTAGGAGGACTCAGGACAGTGATCTATGGTTGTATCATTAGGAGGACTAAGGACAGTGATCTATCGTCATATCATTAGGACTCAGGACAGTGACCTATAGTCGTATCATTAGGACTCAGGACAGTGACCTATAGTCGTATCATTAGGACTCAGGACAGTGATCTATAGTCGTATCATTAGGAGGACTCAGGACATTGACCTATAGTCGTATCATTAGGAAGACTCAGGACAGTGATCTATGGTTGTATCATTAGGAGGACTAAGGACAGTGATCTATCGTCATATCATTAGGACTCAGGACAGTGACCTATAGTCGTATCATTAGGACTCAGGACAGTGACCTATAGTCGTATCATTAGGACTCAGGACAGTGATCTATAGTCGTATCATTAGGAGGACTCAGGACAGTGACCTATAGTCGTATCATTAGGAAGACTCAGGACAGTGATCTATGGTTGTATCATTAGGAGGACTAAGGACAGTGATCTATCGTCATATCATTAGGACTCAGGACAGTGACCTATAGTCGTATCATTAGGACTCAGGACAGTGATCTATAGTCGTATCATTAGGACTGAGTACTTCCCTGGTTGGTGCCAACATCACATCATGCTTTAAAACAGGGGTGGGGCTAACTCCAGTCCTCAGGGGTCTGATTGGTGTCACACTTCTTCTCTATCCCTAACAAACACACCTGATTAATCACATTGCATTGTAAACTGAAGATCATGATGAGGTGATTATTGGAGTCGGGTGTGTTAGCTGGGGGCTGGGGCAAAACTGTGACACCAATCAGGCTCTCGAGGACTGGAGTTTAAAACTTTACAGGGTCTGGTTAAATTTAGCTGTATGGGCTGAACTGAATATAGCTCTGTTTTTCACTTTTCTTGTACTGTGTGCTAGTATGTGTGTACAGTACTCACTCTGAGCATTGGTCCGTTCTGGAAAACGTGCGGTTCATCACACACCACACAGAACTCATTTAGGACCGGAATCCTCCGCTCAGCATATTCCATAGTCTGAAGACAGAAGACATTATTAGAAGACATGATAAATGCTCATATGTTTTTAGGACACATATTAACTCCTTCTACATGTACACATTTGCTTGAAGTAAATGGTTACAAACATATAATTGATAGAAGAAGAAGAGCTCAGGTGAAATTCAGGGAGCATTTACCTGGACAAGGAAACCTCTGTCTTTTATTGGTATGGACTTGGCTCCATTGTTTGGCTGTAAAAGAAGAGAGGGATGTTTGCTACCTGCCTGTGATCCAAAAAAGGTCAACAATCCCTGTTTCTAATGACAAATCAAGATCAACCAATCATGAGAGGATGCCTTTCGGATCAACCAATCACCAGCAGCCTTACTGACCGGCGGTGGTGTGGCGAGCGAGGGGGCGAGGATCCCGATGAGCCCTGAGGTAAGAGAGAGCCGCCTCCCCTCGGACGGAGCCACAGAGTCCTTGAAGATGTCCGCTGCCTTGCCCATCTTGGTACTGCTGGAGTAGGACCTGCAGTAACATGGAGGCATTGATGAGGCAGTAGGACCTGTAGTAACATGCATTGATGAGGCAGTAGGACCTGCAGTAACATGCATTGATGAGGCAGTAGGACCTGCAGTAACATGCATTGATGAGGCAGTAGGACCTGCAGTAACATGGAGTCACATGCATTGATGAGGCAGTAGGACCTGCAGCCACATGCATTGATGAGGCAGTAGGACCTGCAACCACATGCATTGATGAGGCAGTAGGACCTGCAGCCACATGCATTGATGAGGCAGTAGGACCTGCAGCCACATGCATTGATGAGGCAGTAGGACCTGCAGCCACATGCATTGATGAGGCAGTAGGACCTGCAGCCACATGCATTGATGAGGCAGTAGGAGCTGCAGTAACATGAGTTGCTGCTTTTAGTGTTTGTTGTTGCGTATTTATGTATCATCTGGTGCAAACAAATGTTCCTTCCTTTGGGGATTAATAAAGTACTATGTCATGTTAATATGTTATCTTTGGGGATTAATAAAGTACTATGTCATGTTAATATGTTATCTTTGGGGATTAACAAAGTACTATGTCATGTTAATATGTCATCTGATCTTACCTGCTGAGGAGGTGGTGGTGGTGTTTCAGTCCATCCAGCTCCTCCGTCCTGATAGAACCAGAGCACGACCTACTGAGCAGCCTGTGGTGCTTCAAACCTCCCCCAGGACTACATCCACCAAGACTACCCGCTCCACCACCACTCTGGCCCAGCCCACCACCAACACCTCCCCCAGGACTACATCCCCCAAGACTACCCGCTCCACCACCACTCTGGCCCAGCCCACCACCAACACCTCCCCCAGGACTACATCCCCCAAGACTACCCGCTCCACCACCACTCTGGCCCAGCCCACCACCAACCCCACCACCAACACCTCCCCCAGGACTACATCCCCCAAGACTACCCGCTCCACCACCACTCTGGCCCAGCCCACCACCAACACCTCCCCCAGGACTACATCCCCCAAGACTACCTACACCCCCTCCCCCACCTCCTCCCACTCCCGCGTGCTCACAGCGGGGGTCGCCGGAGCACGAGCGAGGCAGGAGCTTATGGGGAGTGGGTCGGAGGTCCTCTGGTTTGACCACAGCCATGCAGGGCCTGCCCATGCGGTGGGGTTTGAAGGGCAGTGGGCCGGGGCCTCCTCCGTGGTCCATACGGGGGTCTCCGCTAGACAGGGAAAGGCCCAGGAGACGGTGGGTAGTCTTGGTCCCGGGGCCGCAGCCGTCCACCTCAACCTGCTGTTTGGCGGTGCTGGTGTAAGTCCGGCGGAGAAGGCGGTGGGATTTAGAGACGCCATCTTGTTCTGGCTTCAGCTTCTTTTTGCTCTTGACACAGCCGGGAGGCGGGTAGCTGGGAGATCTGAAGACGAAGATAACTTTATTGTCCAATATACACAAATGATGGGAACGGAGAGAGTAAACCCAGGCTCAATTTCTGCCTAACCAATCAGAGAGCAAAGTGGAGATACTGCCATATCATACCTATCTGATCCTTTCAGATACAGTAAGTGCCTATGTGGTAAGGAACAAGAAATGTCTGTAGTTTAATTATAGTGACAGACAGGTTCAAATCGATAATTACGTTAGAGATAAAATGTCAGTATTATGATGTTTCTCTGACCTGCGGAGGGTCGAGAAGATGTGGAGGGGAGATTTGACCTTCTTGTCACTCTTGTTTTTGTTGTGAGGGCAGTTGAGCTTCTCTTTACTTTGATGTTTCCACTGCTGGGTGACAAACGTCTGCATTATCCTGAAGAGAGGGGGGGGAAGGATGTAACGACTACATTATCTTTGTAAGAGAAAAGAAACAAACGTGTTATCCAATGAAGGGATCCACAATTCAACAGATTCGGCACTAATGTCCTTCAAAGACTGGCATTACCTTGTCTGCACTAATTTCAACTATTAACTGTGAATTTTATCTAGCTGTAGAAAAAATAAAAATGAAAACCCCCTAGAGTTGATTGACACACCAGTGCATCAATCTAAGTTACATAAAAACAAAAAAATACCCATAAAAATCCATACATTTAAGCTAGAGATAAGTATTTTTCAATTGGATGCATCTCAATCCACCACATCTGCCAGTTTCGTACTTCCACATCTGCGGTGAATTGTTGCCACCTACACTGCCATCGGAATGTATTCAGACCCCTTCCCCTTCTCCACGGGTTGTTAAGTTACAGCCTTATTCTAAAATCTATATCTACACACAATACCCCATAATGACAAAGCGAAAACAGGTTTTTAGAAAAATTTGCTAATTTATAAAAAATAGAAAACACAAATACCTTATTTACATAAGTATTCAGACCCTTTGCTATGAGAATAAAATTGAGCTCAGGTGCATCCTGTTTCCATTGATCATCCTTTAGATGTTTCTACAACTTGATTGGAGTCCACCTGTGTTAAATTCAATTGATTCAAACATGATTTAGAAAGGCTGTCTATATAAGGTCCCACAGTTGACAATGCATGTCAGAGCAAAAACCAAGCCATGAGGTCGAAGGAATTGTCCGTAGAGCTCCAAGACAGGATTGTGTCGAGGCACAGATCTGGGGAAGGGTACCAAAACATTTCTGCAGCATTGGAGGTCCCCAAGAACACAGTGGCCTTCATCATTCTTAAATGCAAGAAGTTTGGAACCACCAAGACTCTTCCTAGAGCTGGCCGCCCAGCCAAACTGAGCAATCAGGGGAGAAGGACCTCCCATCTCCACAGAGGAACTCTAGAGCTCTGTAGTTTCTCTGTGGAGATGGGAGATCCTTCCAGAAGGGCAACCACCTGTGCAGCACTCCAGCAATCAGGCCTTTACGGTAGTGGCCAGACGGAAGCCACTCATCAGTAAAAGCCACATGACAGCCAGCTTGGAGTTTGCCAAAAGGCACCTAAAGGACTCTCAGACAAACGAAAAACAAGATTCTCTGGCCTGATGAAGCCAAGGTTGAACTCTTAAGCCTGCATGCAAAGCGTCACGTCTGGTGGAAACCTGGCACCATCCCTACGGTGAAGCATGGTGGTGGCAGAATCATGTTTTTTAGCGGCAGGGACTGGGAGACTAGTCAGGATCGAGGGAAAGATGAATGGAGAAAAGTACAGAGAGATCCTTGATGAAAACCTGCTCCAGAGCGCTCAAGACCTCAGACTGGGGGGCGAAGGTTCACCTTTCAACAGGACAACGATCCTAAGCACACAGCCAAGACATCGCAGGAGTGGCTTCTGGACAAGTCTCTGAATGTCCTTGAGTTGCCCAGCGGAGCCCGGACTTGAACCTGATCGAACATCTCTGGAGAGACCTGAAAATAGCTGAAAATAGCTTCTCTCCATCCAACCTGACAGAGCTTGAGAGGATCTGCAGAGAAGAATGGGGAAAAACTCCCCAAATACAGGTGTGCCAAGCTTGTAGCGTCATACCCAAGAAGACTCGAGGCTGTAATCACTGCCAAAGATGCTTCAACAAAGTACTGAGTAAATGGTCTTGTATATTTATGTACATGTGATATCAGTTTTGTATTTTTTTATAAATTTGCAACAAAAAATTGGGTCATTATGGGGTATTGCTTGTAGATTGAGGAACAACTCAATTTAATCAATTTTAGAATAAGGCTGTAATGTAAGAAAATGTGGAAAAAGTCAAGGGGTCTGAATACCTTCTGAATGCACTGTACATTATATATTTATTTATGACAGACACTTCTAAACCTGGTTGCTTATCATACATTTTTTTACCTTCATTTTTTGCCATTTATGAATGTGTTATTCAACGCGTTTCTATGGGCTATAGTAGTAAAGGCTAAATTCAACACCTACTCATTCAAGGGTTTTTCTTTATCTTCTACATTGTAGAATAATAGTGAAGACATCAAAACTATGAAATAACACATATGGAATCATGTAGTAACCAAAAACGTGTTAAATAAATCAAAATATATTTTATATTTGAGATTCTTCAAAGTAGCCACCCTTTGCCTTGATGACAGCTTTGCACACTCTTGGCATTCTCTCAACCAGCTTCATGAGGAATGCTTTTCCAACAGTCTTGAAGGAGTTCCCACATATGCTGAACACTTGCTTTTCCTTCACTCTGCGGTCCAACTATTCCCAAACCATCTCAATTAGGTTGAGGTTGGGGGATTGTGGAGGCCAGGTCATCTGATGCAGCACTCCATCACTCTCCTTCTTGGTCAAATAGCCCTTACACAGCCTGGAGGTGTGTTTTTTGGGTCATGGTCCTGTTGACAAACAAACCAGACAGGATGGCGTATCGCTGCAGAATGCTGTGGTAGCCATGCTGGTTAAGTGTGCCTTGAATTCTAAATAAATCACAGACAGTGTCACCAAAGCACAGCACCCCCACACCATCACACCTCCTCTTCCATGCTTCACGGTGAGAACCACACATGTGGAGATCATTCGTTCACCTACTCTGCATCTCACAAAGACAAGGCAGTTGGAATCAAAAATTACAAATTTGGACTCATCAGGCCAAAGGACAGATTTCCACCGGTCTAATGTCCATTGCTCGTGTTTCTTGGCCCAAGCAAGTCTTCCTATTGGTGTCCTTTAGTAGTGATTTCTTTGCAGCAATTCAACCATGAAGGCCTGATTCACACAGTCTCTGAACAGTTGATGTTGAGATGTGTCTGTTACTTGAACTCTGTGAAGCATTTATTTGGGTTGCAATCTGAGGTGCAGTTAACTCTAATGAACTTATCCTCTGCAGCAGAGGTAACTCTGGGTCTTCCTTTTCTGTGGCGGTCCTCATGAGAGCCAGTTTCATCACAGCGCTTGATGGTTTTTGCGACTGCATTTGAAGAAACTTTCAAAGTTCTTGAAATGTTCCGTATTGACTGGCCTTCATGTCTTAAAGTAATGATGGAGTGTCGTTTCTCTTTGCTTATTTGAGCTGTTCTTACCATAATATGGACTTGGTCTTTTACCAAATAGGGCTATCTTCTCTATACCACCCCTACCTTGTCACAACACAACTGATTGGAAAGAAATTCCACAAATTAACTTTTAACAAGGCACACCTGTTAATTGAAATGCATTCCAGGTGACTACCTCATGAAGCTGGTTGAGAGAATGCCAAGAGTGCGCCAAGCTATCATCAAGGCCAAGAGTGGCTACTTTGAAGAATCTCACATTTAAAATATATTTTGATTTATTTAACACTTTTTTGGTTACTACTTGATTCCATATGTGTTATACAATGTAGAATATAGAAAAACCCTTGAATGAGTAGGTGTGTCCAAACTTTTGACTGGTACAGTACCAGTCATATATATATATATACACACACACACACACACACACACACACACACACACACACACACACACACACACACACACACACACACACACACACACACACACACACACACACACACACACACACACACACACACACACACACAGTATACAGTGTATATATATATATATATAATTCTTTATATACCTAAAGTGTTCCTAAATTTCAAAATCAAATAGCTAAGTGATACATAGTATGCCTATGTATCATAGTCCCCCCCCTCCCTCAACTCTAAAGAATTAAATAATTGTATCTATTAATTGAGAGTTTGAAAATGCAATGCAAACAATTCTACTAAACTCTCTAGTGTTGAAAGGGGCATGCGATATTAGAACCATCTTTCCACTTACTTCTTCATCTGATGTCCTAGTCCAAACCGGTCTTTAGTCGACACCTGGAACACGTCCACCGTGGGGACTGGTCCATTCAGGTACTGTGTCAGAGAGCAGTGTAGACGCACAATCACCGGCTCCCTCCGTATCACGTCCCACGCTAGGGCGATTTCCTCCTGATGACCCAAAAAAATCATAAACATGTCTATTTTTCTTTTTTTACATAGTGTTGACATTTTTTATTATTTTATGGGGTCAATCCACTAAACCATGTTATTTTAGGGTACAGACCTACATGGTTAACATGGGGTCAATCCTCTAAACCATGTTATTTTAGGGTACAGACCAACACGGTTAACATGGGGTCAATCCACTAAACCATGTTATTTTAGGGTACAGACCAACACGGTTAACATGGGGTCAATCCACTTGTGTGCCTGAATTGTATTTTTTAAATTGTCAAATAAATTTGAAATGCCAGCGTTAAGCTCATCAGATATATATCAGGTCAAAACGACAACGTGGAAGGAATGGTAGGTAATAAATACTATAATACTTACATCTAGGAAAGTGACGTCGATGTGGAGATCAATGTCCACATCGTCAATGGCACCGTATTCCCTACAACAGATTAGAAAGACAGAACCTATTTCAGTTCTCTATCGTCAAAATGAAGACATTTTCAGTCAGTCAGCATGAAATATTATTTAAACATGGGAGATTTCTGCATTGTCTCTGGGCTACTTTGATATCGCAACATAGAAATGCCACAAAGAGGCTGATTGAGAGCTTTTTCATCTTGAAAACATGTTTGAAGTTGTATATCAGCATTACAAATGAAAATGCATTATTCAGCACAGCTACCCTTTCATATCTTATTCTCAACATAGAATGGTACAATACGCACACACACACACACACACACACAAACACATCCCCTGGTCCCCCTCTGGAGGACCAGCTCTCTGCTCAGTGATGAGCCATCCAATAGGCCCTGCCATGCACCACCATCCACACTGACTCACCCCCCCCCCCTCCCCATTCCACAGGGATGCTGGCCCATGTTGACTCCAATGCATTCCACAGTTGTGTCAAGTTGGCCAGAAGTCCCTGACCAAGGCCCTTCTCCCCCGATCACTCAGTTTGGCCGGGCGGCCAGCTCTAGGAAGAGTCTTGGTGGTTAAAAACGTCTTCCATTTAAGAATGATGGAAGCCACTGTGTTCTTGGGGACCTTCAATGATGCAGAAATATTTTGGTACCCTTCCCCAGATCTGTGTCTCGACACAATCCTGTCTCGGAGCTCTACAGACAATTCCCTCAACCTCATGGCTTAGTTTTTGCTCTGACAAGCACTGTCAACTGTGGGACCTTATATAGACAGGTGTGTGCCTTTCCAAATCATGTCCAATCAATTGAATTTACCACAGGTGGACTCCAATCAAGTTGTAGAAACATCTCAAGGATGATCAATGGAAACAGGATGCACCTGACCTCAATTTCAAGTCTAATAGCAAAAGGTATTTGTTTTTAATTTTGTATAAACTTGCAACAACAAAGAAAAATAAGTTTTTGCTTTGTCATTATGGGGTAGTGCGTAGATCAATGAGGATATTTTATTTATTTAATCAATTTTAGAATAAGGCTGTAATGTAACAAAATGTGGAAATAGTCAAGGGGTCTGAATACTTTCAGAATGCCCTGTATATTATTATTATTACCTGAGAGATACTGAGTGGTGTCCGTACATCTCCCGGACCGCCGCCAGGTCCGCCTCCAACTGGTGGTGCTTGTTGAGTTCGCCATCAGAGTTCACCTATCAGAGAGAGATGTCAATAAATCAATGAAACGTGTTTTAAAATCCTTCCCCCATCAGCAGTATATTCAAAACTCTTCACAGTAACTTAGACCCCCAAAGAGCAAAGAGATTCACAGGCACAGTGACCAGCAAAAATCTCCCTAGAAGGACGATACCTAGAAGGGAAGCCGACTCAGAGGGGAGACCTGAAAGGCTTTTTAAAAAAAAAATTTAAGTGCGGTCCTTTGCCCTTCCCTCCACTAAAATGTAGTGATTGGACAGATCTCTAAAGAGACCCAAAACACGACCAATCAGCTGCTAAGGACATTTTGTGCTTTTGTCTGCCAAGATCAACCAACAGCAGAACAATAATCAGTTCATGGGATGTGTTTGACAACCCACTGTACAAAACTGATTGAATCAACATTGTTTCCACGTTATTTCAACAACTAAACTCAATGTGATGACGTTGGAAAAAACTGATTGGATTTGCAAAAAAGTAAAATCAACATAAAGGAAATTCATATATTTTTTTCACTCAACTTTTAATCTAAATCCAATTACATTGTGAGTTTTTCCTTTGTTAATTTCACGTTGAATTCAACCAAAATTGTATGAAAACCAGACGTTGAAATGCCATCTGTGCCAAGTGGGTATGCTTTAATCTGAACACTCCAAATACTCGTGGAGAACAAAAAAAGTTTCACTGAGAAGGACTGTCTTTGTCCCATGTAGCACCCTATTCCCTATGTAGTGCACTACATGTGACCAGAATAGTAAAAACCAGTGCACTACATAGGGATAAGGGTGCCATTTGGGAGACAAGACTGTATAAACAACCAGCTAACTCAATGTGTCATCTCCTGTTCCATTTCATTGGCCGGTTAAATTTCTGGGAGGAGCTAAATCAAATCCAATATTATCACTGGAATATTAATGAATAAATTCTCCCTGCAGCTGTCCAGACACAAACGATAAGTCCCTTACAGCTGTCCAGACACATTAACCAATGAGTCCCACCGTTTCGCTGGTGGGGTTTGGACTTTAACCCCTTCTAAAATATTGTGTGCAGATTAATGAAGGTCAGATAAATGAAAATATTACTTTTTTCATTAATAGGGTTACACATTGTCTCCTAGAGCTGTCCAGACACATTAAAACAGGAAGTCCCCTAGAGCTGTCCAGACACATTGTCTCCTAGAGCAGTCCAGACACATTAAACATTAAGTCCCCTAGAGCTGTCCAGACACATTAAACATTAAGTCTCCTAGAGCTGTCCAGACACATTAAACATTAAGTCCCCTAGAGCTGTCCAGACACATTAAACATGAAGTCACCTAGAGCTGTCCAGACACATTAAACATTAAGTCCCCTAGAGCTGTCCAGACACATTAAACATTAAGTCCCCTAGAGCTGTCCAGACACATTAAACAGGAAGTCACCTAGAGCTGTCCAGACACATTAAGTCTCCTAGAGCTGTCCAGACACATTAAACATTAAGTCACCTAGAGCTGTCCAGACACATTAAGTCACCTAGAGCTGTCCAGACACATTAAACATTAAGTCTCCTAGAGCTGTCCAGACACATTAAACATTAAGTCTCCTAGAGCTGTCCAGACACATTAAACATTAAGTCTCCTAGAGCTGTCCAGACACATTAAACAGGAAGTCCCCTAGAGCTGTCCAGACACATTAAACATGAAGTCACCTAGAGCTGTCCAGACACATTAAACATTAAGTCCCCTAGAGCTGTCCAGACACATTAAACATTAAGTCTCCTAGAGCTGTCCAGGCACATTAAACAGGAAGTCACCTAGAGCTGTCCAGACACATTAAGTCCCCTAGAGCTGTCCAGACACATTAAACATTAAGTCTCCTAGAGCTGTCCAGACACATTAAACATTAAGTCACCTAGAGCTGTCCAGACAGGAAAAAGAATCTATTCATTCTATTTCTATGTACAGGTACAGTATATACACAGGTACAGTATATACACAGTATATACACAGTATAAAAGCTTACAGTATAAGTCAGACCCATATATATACCCGTAGAAAAAGAATCTATTCATTCTATTTCTATGTACAGGTACAGTATATACACAACATTTGCATCATCTAGTCACCTAGAGCTGTCCAGACACATTAAACATTAAGTCTCCTAGAGCTGTCCAGACACATTAAACATTAAGTCTCCTAGAGCTGTCCAGACACATTAAACATTAAGTCTCCTAGAGCTGTCCAGACACATTAAACATTAAGTCTCATAGAGCTGTCCAGACACATTAAACATTAAGTCACCTAGAGCTGTCCAGACACATTAAACATTAAGTCTCCTAGAGCTGTCCAGACACATTAAACATGAAGTCCCCTAGAGCTGTCCAGACACATTAAACATTAAGTCTCCTAGAGCTGTCCAGACACATTAAACAGGAAGTCACCTAGAGCTGTCCAGACACATTAAACAGGAAGTCACCTAGAGCTGTCCAGACACATTAAGTCTCCTAGAGCTGTCCAGACACATTAAACATTAAGTCACCTAGAGCTGTCCAGACACATTAAGTCACCTAGAGCTGTCCAGACACATTAAACATTAAGTCTCCTAGAGCTGTCCAGACACATTAAACATTAAGTCTCCTAGAGCTGTCCAGACACATTAAACATTAAGTCTCCTAGAGCTGTCCAGACACATTAAACAGGAAGTCCCCTAGAGCTGTCCAGACACATTAAACATGAAGTCCCCTAGAGCTGTCCAGACACATTAAACATTAAGTCCCCTAGAGCTGTCCAGACACATTAAACATTAAGTCTCCTAGAGCTGTCCAGACACATTAAACAGGAAGTCACCTAGAGCTGTCCAGACACATTAAACATTAAGTCTCCTAGAGCTGTCCAGACACATTAAGTCTCCTAGAGCTGTCCAGACACATTAAACATTAAGTCACCTAGAGCTGTCCAGACACATTAAACAGGAAGTCCCCTAGAGCTGTCCAGACACATTGTCTCCTAGAGCTGTCCAGACACATTAAACATTAAGTCCCCTAGAGCTGTCCAGACACATTAAACATTAAGTCTCATAGAGCTGTCCAGACACATTAAACATTAAGTCACCTAGAGCTGTCCAGACACATTAAACATTAAGTCTCCTAGAGCTGTCCAGACACATTAAGTCTCCTAGAGCTGTCCAGACACATTAAACATTAAGTCTCCTAGAGCTGTCCAGACACATTAAACATTAAGTCTCCTAGAGCTGTCCAGACACATTAAACATTAAGTCTCCTAGAGCTGTCCAGACACATTAAGTCTCCTAGAGCTGTCCAGACACATTAAACATTAAGTCCCCTAGAGCTGTCCAGACACATTAAACATTAAGTCCCCTAGAGCTGTCCAGACACATTAAACAGGAAGTCCCCTAGAGCTGTCCAGACACATTAAAACAGGAAGTCCCCTAGAGCTGTCCAGACACATTAAGTCCCCTAGAGCTGTCCAGACACATTAAAACAGGAAGTCCCCTAGAGCTGTCCAGACACATTTAAGACAATAGTGGAGTTAATGTGTCATAATTAATTGCTTTAAAACTAGGGGTGTGTCAAGTACTCGGACAAAACGAGAGAATTTTCCCAAAATACAATTATGACAAGTATTTTTTTGTAATTATGAGTGCCAGCACACATCTCTCTTTCACTCAAACAGTATGAAGCACTGTGTTCTCTCAACAACTATTGGCTAGTTCGTCTGTCTGTAAAAAAAACAGGGCGGGGGTGTCAGTTGAGCCTGCTGTAACAATTGGATTAGAACAAGCCACTCCTCCTTTGCTCTCATTTCTCCACACAGACAACACACGCTGCGCTGTTTCGGTCACTGTCTCAGGACACAAGTCTCTCGTTCTCCAAACATCATGTATGAATCAGAATCCATAGCTAGGTCATTGTTATTCAAATCTAGTTACTTCCTGTCAACTGAGGCCATATGGTTGTTTTGGTCTCTACTTGGCGTTGTTCAGCAGGACTACTTTGTCTTTCTGTATAATTATTCCATTCCTGACCACGTCTGTCATTATGTAGTGATCCAAGCCCATGCTTGCCTGCTATTATTATTTCTACTGTCCCAGGCATGTTGACTGAGCGACATGTCATTAGAAAATAAAAATGTTTATTTTGATTGTACAAATGTTGTGGCGTAAGTGTCAGCAGAGTATCACATTTACATTAGTATTGAGAACATTTACTCAGTACTTTACTCAGTACTTTGTTGAAGCATCTTTGGCAGCGATTACAGCCTTGAGTCTTCTTGGGTATGACATTACAAGCACACCTGTATTTGGGGAGTTTCTCCCATTCTTCTCTGCAGATCCTCTCAAGCTCTGTCAGGTTGGATGGAGAGCGTCGCTGCACAGCTATTTTCAGATCTCTCTAGAGATGTTTGATCGGGTTCAAGTCCGGGCTCTCAAGGACATTCAGGGACTTGTCCCATAGCCACTCCTGCGTTGTCTTGGCTGTGTGCTTAGTGTCGTTGTCCTGTTGGAAGGTGAACCTTCGCCCCCCAGTCTGAGGTCCTGAGTGCTCTGGAGCAGGTTTTCATCAAGGATCTCTGTGCTTTGCTCCTTTCATCCTTGCCTCGATCCTGACTAGTCTCTCAGTCCCTTCGGCTGAAAAACATCACCACAGCATGATGATGCCACCACCATGCATCACCGTAGGGATGGTGCCAGGTTTTCCTCCAGACGTGACGCTTGGCATTCAGGCCAAAGAGTTCAATGTTGGTTTCATCAAACCAGAGAACCTTTTTTTCTCATAGTCTGAGAGAGTCTTTTAGGTGCCTTTTGGCAAACTCCATGCGGGCTGTCATTTGCCTTTTACTGAGGAGTGGCTTCCTACTGGCCACTCTACCATAAATGCCTGATTGGTGGAGTGCTGCAGAGATGGTTGTCCTTCGCGAAAGGTTCTCCCATCTCCACAGAGGAACTCTGGAGCTCTGTCAGTGTGACCAAGGCCCTTCTCCTTAGATTGCACAGTTTAACCGGGCGGCCAGTGTAACAGTGTAGGTTCCGTCCCTCTCTTCGCCCCAACCCGGGCTCGAACCAGGGACCCTTGCACACATCAACAACTGACACCCCACGAAACATCGTTACCCATCATGCCACAAAAGCCGCGGCCCTTGCAGCGCAAGGGGAACAACTACTTCAAGGTCTCAGAGCGAGTGACGTCACTGTTTGAAATGCTATTAGCGCGCACCACCGCTAACTAGCTAGCCATTTCACATCGGTTACACCAGCTCTAGGAAGAGTCATCCCCAGATCTGTGCCTCGACACAATTCTGTCTCGGCGCTCTACGGACTATTCCTTCGACCTCATGGCTTGGTTTTTTTGCTCTGACATGCACTGTGCTTTTCCAAATCATGTCCAATCAATTGAATTTACCAAAGGTGGACTCCAATCAAGATGTAGAAACATACGATTACTGGTATGATGAGATCAGCACACCCCTATTTAAAACATTGGTCATGTTATTGATAAAGAAAACACTAACTACAGTATATCTACTGACATCAAGTAAACATTATCTAGGCCTACTACCATTAATGGATTATAAGCTAGCCTGAGGCTAGTCGTTTTCAGACCAGGCTAGTAGAAAACATGACATTTTGTCTTTTCAAATATCCTATGGCATATTTTGTACATGGGCTAGTAAAAATGGTGGTCGACTGGCTAGAGCCCAAAATCCTTAAAAATGACATCCCTGCCTTCTCCCCATACTACATAATCAAAGATCCAAAGAATATAAACCATCACTGGTATATGAAACAAGGTCCTACTCACTCTGTAATTGTTATGACAGCTTTAACATTATATCACCTAAAACCCACTAGTTACCCTCCAATCTAGGAGGTTAATACAGTGTGTTTTTATCTAGAAGCTTTTAAAGAATAGCCAATAGGGCCCATATATAACGTGTCGCTGACGTGACACGTTTCCCAAAGCGCCACCACAGGGCACACACACACACACACACACACACACACACACACACACACACACACACACACACACACACACACACACACACAATACCCGTCAGAGGAAGATGGCCATATTACGGTGACTGACTTTGCAACGGGAGAGGCATTTAATTCTAAAGCCTGTCACGCAACTTATGTTGCAGATGCACTCACCAAGTGACATGCTGATACACGAAGCAATTCAAACAAAATATAAACTTCATGCAACATCCAATCCTATCATACATACACATGATTTCATAAATGATTTGTTTAGCCAAACATTTGGTAATTGTAACAGCATCGAGACACAAAATGCAGACTGTACAATTTAGATAGCTAGCCAAAATGTTGCCCATTTTGCAAAACAATGTTTTACCAAGCTAGTAATGAGCTAAGCTAGCTAGCTGTAGTCATGTCGGACAATGTCAGTTGAAACTGGACAGAGAAAGGTCTGGTTTCACTTTTAAAATGACACATTTATTGACTGCCAGACCATGTAAATAAAACATGACTAGCCATGCGGTCTAAGAAATTATTTATTTATATATTTCCCACTCGGCATGTATCTTTTCGGCGTGCTTTACGGCAGCACTGTGACAGCGGTGTTGGCATGACAACCGGGTCAGAGTTCAGACCGGAACCATATGACGAGTCATGTGAACTTTGTTTCTGCTCACTGATTGGACGTTGCATACAGACAATGGCTTATAATAGGATTTGATTTCTATGCAATGCAACTAAATTGCAGGCAAATTGTTTGAGGGTGACACATGGAGCAACCCAGATGCAAGCAACATAAATTTAGTCCAGATTGTGATGGATGCCTCCGTCGGTCACGAAGCAATCTTTAAACAGACTCGCTACTCACAGAAACTGACTAATCACTCAAACAAACTTCAGAAACTGTCGCTTTGTCACAAGAGGCCGAACAAAGTTCACCAATCAACAGTTAGGAGAGAGGAGAGAGGGAGAGAGAGAGGAGAGAGAGGGGAGAGAGAGGGAGAGAGAGAGGAGAGAGAGGGGAGAGAGAGGGAGAGAGAGAGAGGAGAGAGAGAGGGGAGAGAGAGAGGGGAGAGAGATAGGGAGAGAGAGAGGGGAGAGAGATAGGGAGAGAGAGAGAGAGAGAGAGAGAGAGAGAGAGAGAGAGAGAGAGAGGAGAGCGAGAGAGAGAGAGAGAGAGAGAGAGAGAGAGAGAGGGAGAGAGAGAGAGGGAGGCAGCCGTAGCTCATCAGAACAGACGTATATTTCCATACGGAAAGTCACTTTGTGTCAAGATTTCATTTGGGTGATAGAAACGTCCCACTACGGTGAATGAGGAATGAGCCTCGGGTCTCTTTCTGAGTGAGCGGACTGAAAATATAAAAGAGCTTTATATACTTGATGAGTCTAGGGCTACTTTAGGGAAATCTGCCATGGAATCAGGTGGAGAAGCCTGGGGAGGTCTGGAGCTTTGATTTCTGGCTTCTCCTTAGAGCTCCTGGGTCTCACCCCAATATAAGGAGTTCTACTTACTGCCACTTGAGGGTGGTCTCCTGGACACAGATTAAGCCTTGACCTGGACAACAAACAAAACAAAAAAAATATTCTCCAAAGTGCTTTTCAGTCCAGGACTAGGCTTAATTTGTGTCTGGGGAAACCTGCCCTAAGAAATCTACCGCCTCTGTAGCTAAGAGAGGGCTGAACACTGGCGATCTAATTGGTTAATAAATTACAGCAGTTGTTATGGAAGTGATGAGGCTTGATGCTTACCTGACCTCCATAGTAAAACTCCTCAGAGTCAGCATCCCCCTCAGAGTCCTCCTCTATGGCATAGTGGCACTGGGGGGAAGTTAGACATGTTATTACACCGTTACTACACCCGTTACTACAGTTACTATACCTGTTACTACACACTATTAGTTACTATAAACATTATTACACACTATTACACAGTTACTACAAGCATTATCACAGTTACTACACCCGTTACTACAGTTACCACAACTGTTACTACACACTATTAGACCGTTACTATACCTGTTACTACACACTATTACAGTGTTACTATACCACACCACTATTACACCACTATTACACCATTATTACACCACACCACTATTACACCATTATTACACCACACCACTATTACACCATTATTACACCACACCACTATTACACCACACCACTATTACACCATTATTACACCACTATACTATTGCACCACTATTACACCACTATACTATTACACCACTATTACACCACTATTACACCACACCACTATTACACCACTATTACACCACTATTACACCACTATTACATTACACCATTATTACACCACTATTACATTACACCACTATTACACCACTATACTATTACACCACTATTACACCACTATACTCTTACACCACTATTACACCACTATACTATTACACCACCATTACACCTTTATTACACCACACCACTATTACACCACACCACTATTACACCATTATTACACCACTATTACACCACTATACTATTACACCACTATTACACCACTATACTATTACACCACCATTACACCACTATTACACCACTATACTATTACACCACTATTACACCACTATACTATTACACCACTATTACACCACTATACTATTACACCACCATTACACCACTATTACATTACATTACACCACTATTACATTACACCACTATACTATTACACCACTATTACATCACTCCACTATTACACCACTATTACACCACTATACTATTACACCACTATTACACCACTATACTATTACACCACTATTACACCATTACACCACTATTACACAACTACACCACTATTATTGAGTTTATTTTATTTTCACAGGGACAGTGCACATTAATCAACGTTTCAGTAAAAGTGCCGGTTTTAGCCAGCCGGCTAATTTTCAACCGCAGTCCCTGGGCAGGTTATTAAAAACAATTACAATATAGACAATCATTGAACAGTGAGCACACACAGAGCAACATAGGACAAGCAAGATGTAGCATACAGACAGAGCAACATAGAACAAAAAGCAACAAGACAAAATCCATAAAAGCAACAAAGTGTTTCCACACCTCACAAGCTACAGACAACATGGAAAGCGGCAATACACAGCTAGGGATTATGTTCACACATCTGATTGTCCTTTAGCCATGTCTTCATGCAATTTGTGAAAGTGTGATATGTGGTGCAGTTATGTGTGTCTGATGGCAGTGTATTCCAGACATGGGAAGCTCTCACAGAGAAAGCAGATTGACTAAAGGTGCTTTTCCTTAAGGGAACTATACAGTCACCTCTCATGGCAGACCTTGTGGATCTGCTGCCATATGTTTGGGTTTTCTGTTTAACAAAAATACTGAGTGGAGGGGGAGCCAGGCCATTTAGGATCTTGAATACAAGACATGCGTCGGTGTATTGCACCAGATTTTCCCAACTCAGGAGCTCATGCTTTCTGAGGATGTAACAGTGATGATGGCTATTGGGCTTCCTATCGAGCACTTTGAGAGCCTGTTTGTAGACAGACTGAATAGGTTTTAATGTTGTACAGCAAGCTTGGGCCCAACTAGTCAAACAGTATGTTAAGTGGGGGAGTATCATCGATTTGAAGTACAGTCTTGCTACCTCTGTGGCCAAACAATTTCGTATAAATCGGAAATTAGCTAGGTTGAATTTGGTTATTTGAATTACCTTTTTCACGACTATTACACCACTACACTATTACACCACTATTATACAACTACACCACCACTATTACACCACTATATTATTACACCACTACACCACTACACCACTACACTATTACACCACTATTACACCACTATTACACCCCTATTACACCAATATACTATTACACCACTATTACACCACTACACTATTACACCACTATTATACAACTACACCACCACTATTACACCACTATACTATTACACCACTACACCACTACACTATTACACCACTATTACACCACTATTACACCCTTATTACACCAATATACTATTACACCACTATTACACCACTACACCACTACACTATTACCCCACTATTACACCACTATTACACCACTACACCATTACACCACTATTACACCCCTATTACACCAATATACTATTACACCACTACACCACTATTCCACCACTACACCCCTATTACACCCCTATTACACCACTATACCATTACACCACTATACTATTACACCACTATTATACAACTACACCACCACTATTACACCACTATACTATTACACCACTATTACACCACTAAACCACTATTACACCACTATTACACCAATATACTATTACACCACTACACCACTATACTATTACACCACTATTACACCCTTATTACATTACACCACACTACTATTGCACCAATATTACACCACTATTACACCACTATTACATTACACCACTATTACACCACTAGTACACCACTATTACATTACACCACTATTACACCACTAGTACACCACTATTACACCACTAGTACACCACTATTACATTACACCATATTACATTACACCACTATTACACCACTAGTACACCACTATTACATTACACCACCATTACACCACTATTACATTACACCACTATACCATTACACCACTATACTATTACACCACTATTACACCCTTATTACATTACACCACTATTACATTACACCACTATTACACCACTAGTACACCACTATTACATTACACCACTATTACACCACTATTACACCACTATTACATTACACCACTAGTACACCACTAGTACACCACTATTACATTACACCATATTACATTACACCACTATTACACCACTAGTACACCACTATTACATTACACCACCATTACACCACTATTACATTACACCACTATACCATTACACCACCATTACACCACTATTACATTACACCACTAGTACACCACTAGTACACCACTATACCATTACACCACTATTACACCCTTATTACATTACACCACACTACTATTGCACCAATATTACACCACTATTACACCACTATTACATTACACCACTATTACGCCACTATTAAATTACACCACTATTACACCACTACACTATTACACCACTATTACACCACTATTAAATTACACCACTATTACACCACAATTACACCACTACACACGTTGCTACACTTTACATACTAATAGTCATTACATAATACTATACAGTTATACATATTACATACTATTATAATTATTACATAATACTATACAGTTATACATATTACATACTATTATAGTTATTACATAATATTATAGTTATTACAGTTAATTACAGTTATTACAATAACAGTTAATTACAGTTATTACAATTATAGTTATTACAGTTATACATATTACATACTATTATAGTTATTACATAATACTATACAGTTATACATATTACATACTATTATAGTTATTACATACTACCATACAGTTAACATATTTACACACTAAACAGTTCTTACACATTATTACATACTATTATAGTTATTACATAATACTATACAGTTATACATATTACATACTAATAGTCATTACATAATACTATACAGTTATACATATTACATACTATTATAGTTATTACATAATACTATACAGTTATACATATTACATACTATTATAGTTATTACATAATACTATACAGTTATACATATTACATACTATTATAGTTATTACATACTACCATACAGTTAACATATTTACACACTAAACAGTTCTTACACATTATTACATACTATTATAGTTATTACATAATACTATACAGTTATACATATTACATACTATTATAGTTATTACATACTACCATACAGTTATACATATTACATACTATTATAGTTATTACATAATACTATACAGTTATACATATTACATACTATTATAGTTATTACATAATACTATACAGTTACATATTACATACTATTATACAGTTATTACACACTACTTCATAATGAAAAAGTTCTCTACAAACTGATATTAAATTGCTGACGTTATAATGCTTAATGACTTGCTATGAGCATGTATGAGCCTTTATAATGTGTTATTAATCAGTGATGTACATCTCACCTGGTTCTTGTCTGTCTGAAGTTTTGACTTGATGGACAGGCAGCAGTTGGCGTCATTATTGACCCTAATCTCTGTTGACAACACACACACACACACACACGCACACACACACACACACACACACACACACACACACACACACACACACACACACACACACACACACACAACAATACACAGTTAGCCAGGACATCTGTTCATCTAAGTATCTGCTATACCAACAAACAGTCTGATAAACAGAGATACAACAGCAGAGAGACTACAGACAGTCTGATAAACAGAGATACAACAGCAGAGAGACTACAGACAGCCTGATAAACAGAGATACAACAGCAGAGAGACTACAGACAGTCTGATAAGCAGAGATAAAACAGCAGAGAGACTACAGACAGTCTGATAAACAGAGATACAACAGCAGAGAGACTACAGACAGTCTGATCAGAGAGACTACAGACAGTCTGATAAACAGAGATACAACAGCAGAGAGACTAGACAGCCTGATAAACAGAGATAAAACAGCAGAGAGACTACAGACAGTCTGATAAGCAGAGATAAAACAGCAGAGAGACTACAGACAGTCTGATCAGAGAGACTACAGACAGTCTGATAAACAGAGATACAACAGCAGAGAGACTACAGACAGAGACTACAGACAGTCTGATCAGAGAGACTACAGACAGTCTGATAAACAGAGATAAAACAGCAGAGAGACTACAGACAGTCTGATAAGCAAACGAACCTGTTGCTATTCTGTGGAAGATGACGGGGATCTGGTCTCTGGTGACTAGAACCTCATCCTCCTTCTCAGAGTTTGACACGTATGTGTTATCTGGGTTGAGAAAAGAAGAAAGAAGACACTTCATTTGGAAGATAACTAGATAAGTGCTCATGACCCATATACAGTTGAAGTCGGAAGTTTAGCCAAATACATTTAAACTCAGATTTTCACAATTCCTGACATTTAATCCTTGTAAAAATTGTCTTAGGTCAGTTAGACCCACCCACCACCACTATTTTAAGAATGTGAAATGTCAGAATAATAGTAGAGAGAATGATTTATTTCAGCTTTTATTTCTTTCATCACATTCCCAGTGGATCAGAAGTTCACATACACTCAATTAGTATTTGGTAGCATGGCCTTTAAATTGTTTAACTTGGGTAAAATGTTTCAGGTAGCCTTCCACAAGCTTCCCACAATAAGTTGGGTGAATTTTGGCCCATTCCTCCTGACAGAGCTGGTGTAACTGAGTCAGGTTTGTAGGCCTCCTTGCTCGCACACACTTTTTCAGTTCTGTCTGTAAACAATTGATGGAAAAATTTGTTGTGTCATGCACAAAGTAGATGTCCTAACCGACTTGCCAAAACTATAGTTTGTTAACAAGAAATTTGTGGAGTGGTTGAAAAATGAGTTTTAATGACTCCAACCTAAGTGTATGTAAACTTCCAACTTCAACTGTATCACATTCAACTAGATAAGTACTCATAACCCATATAATCACATTCAACTAGATAAGTACTCATAACCCATATATCACATTCAACTAGATTAGTACTCATAACCCATATATCACATTCAACTAGATTAGTACTCATTACCCATATATCACATTCAACTAGATAAGTACTCATAACCCATATATCACAGTCAACTAGATAAGTACTCATAACCCATATATCACAGTCAACTAGATAAGTACTCATAACCCATATAATCACATTCAACTAGATAAGTACTCATAACCCAGATATCACAGTCAACTAGATAAGTACTCATAACCCATATATCACAGTCAACTAGATAAGTACTCATAACCCATATATCACAGTCAACTAGATAAGTACTCATAACCCATATATCACATTCAACTAGATAAGTACTCATAACCCATATATCACATTCAACTAGATAAGTACTCATAACCCATATATCACATTCAACTAGATAAGTACTCAGAACACAGATATCCCGTTCATAAAGTGACCTAACACACAATAGTTTGCATGGCACCCGGAGGTTGAACCAGATAGGGGATTTAGTGGATTTAAAATGTTCAAAATAAGCCAACTAATATGGATCCAACAGTTCCACTAGCCCACATCTCTCATGTGAGCTAACAGGAGCTAGGACCAACAAAGCATTTAGGTCGATTAGAAGAAAAGCTTTTTTTTTTAATGCAGGGGGAATTTACATTTTTTTAGGGTGTAGATCAGTTTTAATATTGCAGCTAGATTGTGGCTTCCATCAATGTAATTGTCTGCATCATTTCCAATACCCATAATGTTTTGGGGTAAATCAATTATATATATATATATATATACTGCTCAAAAAAATAAAGGGAACACTTAAACAACACATCCTAGATCTGAATGAAAGAAATCATCTTATTAAATACTTTTTTCTTTACATAGTTGAATGTGCTGACAACAAAATCACACAAAAATAATCAACTGGCGGGCCAGTCCATAGCATCAATGCCTTCCTCTTGCAGGAACTGCTGACACACTCCAGCCACATGAGGTCTAGCATTGTCTTGCATTAGGAGGAACCCAGGGCCAACCACACCAGCATATGGTCTCACAAGGGGTCAGAGGATCTCATCTCGGTACCTAATGGCAGTCAGGCTACCTCTGGCGAGCACATGGAGGGCTGTGCGGTGTCCACTGTGAGGAACATAGTGAGGAAATGGAAGACCACAGGCACAGTTCTTGTTAAGGCCAGAAGTGGCAGGCCAAGTAAAATATCGGTGAGGCAAAGACGAAGGATGGTGAGAACGGTCAAAAACAGCCCACAGACCACCTCCAAAGACCTACAACATCATCTTGCTGCAGATGGTGTCACTGTGCATCGTTCAACAATTCAGCGCACTTTGCACAAGGAGAAGCTGTATGGGAGAGTGATGCGGAAGAAGCCTTTTCTGCACACACGCCACAAACAGAGTCGCTTGAGGTATGCAAACGCACATTTGGACAAGCCAACTTCATTTTGGAATACGGTGCTGTGGACTGATGAAACAAAGATTGAGTTATTTGGTCATAACAAGGGACGTTATGCATGGCGGCAAAAGAACACAGCGTTCCAAGAAAAACACTTGCTACCCACAGTATAATTTGGTGGGGGTTCCATCATGCTGTGGGGCTGTGTGGCCAGTGTCGGTACTGGGAATCTTGTTAAAGTTGAGGGTCGCATGGATTCCACTCAATATCAGCAGATTCTTGGGAATAATGTTGAAGAATCAGTCACAAAGTTGAAGTTACGCCGGGGCTGGATATTTCAACAAGACAACGACCCAAAACACTGCTCAAAATCTACCCAGGCATTTATGCAGAGGAACAAGTACAATGTTCTGGAATGGCCATCCCAGTCCCCAGACCTGAATATCATTGAGAATCTGTGGGATGATTTGAAGCGGGCTGTCCATGCTCGGAAACCATCAAACCTAACTGAACTGGAGATGTTTTGTAAGGAGGAATGGTCCAAAATACCTTCATCCAGAATCCAGACACTCATTAGAGGCTATAGGAAGCGTCTAGAGGCTGTTATTTTAGCAAAAGGAGGCTATACTAAATATTGATGTGATTTTTCTATTGGGGTGCCCAAATTTATGCACCTGTCTAATTTTGTTTTGATGCATATTGCACAATTTCTGTTAATCCAATAAACCTCATTTCACTAGTGAAATATTACTGTGTCCATCAGTTATTTGATAGATCAAAATTAAATTGCTGATCCAAACACCCAATTATTTATAAATGGAAATCATGGAAATGGTCAGGGGTGCCCAAACTTTTTCATACGACTGTAGCTCTACATTGATCTGGTACTGGTACTCCCTGTATATAGCTCCACATTGATCTGGTACTTCCTGTATATAGCTGCACATTGATCTGGTACTGGTACTCCCTGTATATAGCTGCACATTGATCTGGTACTGGTACTCCCTGTATATAGCTCCACATTGATCTGGTACTTCCTGTATATAGCTCCACATTGATCTGGTACTTCCTGTATATAGCTGCACATTGATCTGGTACTTCCTGTATATAGCTGCACATTGATCTGGTACTGGTACTCCCTGTATATAGCTGCACATTGATCAGGTACTGGTACTTCCTGTATATAGCTCCACATTGATCTGGTACTTCCTGTATATAGCTGCACATTGATCTGGTACTGGTACTCCCTGTATATAGCTGCACATTGATCAGGTACTGGTACTTCCTGTATATAGCTCCACATTGATCTGGTACTTCCTGTATATAGCTCCACATTGATCTGGTACTTCCTGTATATAGCTCCACATTGATCTGGTACTCCCTGTATATAGCTCCACATTGATCTGGTACTCCCTGTATATAGCTCCACATTGATCTGGTACTCCCTGTATATAGCTCCACATTGATCTGGTACTGGTACTTCCTGTATATAGCTCCACATTGATCTGGTACTTCCTGTATATAGCTCCACATTGATCTGGTACTCCCTGTATATAGCTCCATATTGATCTGGTACTCCCTGTATATAGCTCCACATTGATCTGGTACTCCCTGTATATAGCTCCACATTGATCTGGTACTCCCTGTATATAGCTGCACATTGATCTGGTACTGGTACTCCCTGTATATAGCTCCACATTGATCTGGTACTCCCTGTATATAGCTCCACATTGATCTGGTACTCCCTGTATATAGCTCCACATTGATCTGGTACTCCCTGTATATAGCTCCATATTGATCTGGTACTCCCTGTATATAGCTCCACATTGATCTGGTACTGGTACTCCCTGTATATAGCTCCACATTGATCTGGTACTCCCTGTATATAGCTCCACATTGATCTGGTACTGGTACTCCCTGTATATAGCTCCACATTGATCTGGTACTGGTACTCCCTGTATATAGCTCCACATTGATCTGGTACTGGTACTTCCTGTATATAGCTCCACAGTGATCTGGTACTGGTACTCCCTGTATACAGCTCCACATTGATCTGGTACTCCCTGTATATAGCTCCATATTGATCTGGTACTCCCTGTATATAGCTCCACATTGATCTGGTACTGGTACTCCCTGTATATAGCTCCACATTGATCTGGTACTCCCTGTATATAGCTCCACATTGATCTGGTACTCCCTGTATATAACTCCACAGTGATCTGGTACTGGTACTCCCTGTATATAGCTCCACATTGATCTGGTACTCCCTGTATATAGCTCCACAGTGATCTGGTACTGGTACTCCCTGTATATAGCTCCACATTGATCTGGTACTTCCTGTATATAGCTCCACAGTGATCTGGTACTTGTACTCCCTGTATATAGCTCCACATTGATCTGGTACTCCCTGTATATAGCTCCACATTCATCTGGTACTGGTACTCCCTGTATATAGCTCCACATTGATCTGGTACTGGTAATCCCTGTATATAGCTCCACATTGATCTGGTACTCCCTGTATATAGCTCCACATTGATCTGGTACTGGTACTTCCTGTATATAGCTCCACATTGATCTGGTACTCCCTGTATATAGCTCCACATTGATCTGGTACTGGTACTCCCTGTATATAGCTCCACATTGATCTGGTACTCCCTGTATGTAGCTCCACATTGATCTGGTACTCCCTGTATATAGCTCCACATTGATCTGGTACTCCCTGTATATAGATCCACATTGATCTGGTACTCCCTGTATATAGCTCTGACAAATACATTTTGACTATATTCCCTTTGTAGTGTACTACATCTGACCAGAGTCCTAGGAGCACTATATATAGGGAATAGGGTGCCATTGGGGATAGATACTCTATAGTTTTAGAATCTACGGAGGCGTTGTGCAACAAGTGCCATGGCCTTATTGGACGCTCCCAGGCACTGAGTCCCGATGTGAGTCACTCAAGCCTGAGGTTAGAGGTCAGGGGTCAGTCAACTAATATCATGCATGATGGCAGCTCAGGATATAATATAAGATATGATTATATGATCACATCATACCTAGACGGTGAGCTGGGTACACCTCTGTGAATTATAAAACAGACTTCTCACACCGTGCACTTTAATATAAAAAAAAACCGCTAAGTCAACTTGTTTGTTTCTATGAAGCCTTCGTAAGACTGTCATTACATCTCGTGGTAGTATAATGACTACAAACATGCAGGAGACACAGTGAGCTCATGTCGAGACAGTGAAGACGCAAGTCTCTTACCTGGGTAGTCATCAGAGACGTGCACAGAGTAGGACACCCTGAGGGAGAAGAGAGAAAACATTACCACATAATATCCCTGTTATAATCCATCAAATTCCTTTACAAAAGCCCCTTTTCACGTCAACAGTTGTCAGAGTGACAGAACAGTAGCTATCAAGAGTTACAGTAAATGGGAAAAAATACCCAGAAACCAGTTTGGGCTTATAAACCAGTACTGTATCGTCTCTCCTGTGATCTGAGTGTGTAGTGCTTCAATAAGATCCTAAAATGAACCTGACGCAATAGTTCCTGGTTGACTTGGAACTGGAGCCGGTGACACTGGAAGCCTGAGCGGCTCTGTGCGGCTCAATAGATCATCAGGTGCATTGCCAGCCAGCCCCCCCACCCCTCCGGCCCATTTCCTCACTCCCCTCTCACCCCTCCCCCCCATACTCAACGACCCAGCGATGTCTGGCTGACGGTCACATACTGCAGTACTAGATGCCAGCCAGCGATGTCTGGCTGATGGTGTCATACTGCAGTACTAGATGCCAGCCAGCGATGTCTGGCTGACGGTCACATACTGCAGTACTAGATGCCAGCCAGCGATGTCTGGCTGACGGTCACATACTGCAGTATTAGATGCCAGCCAGCGATGTCTGGCTGATGGTCACATACTGCAGTACTAGATGCCAGCCAGCGATGTCTGGCTGATGGTCACATACTGCAGTACTAGATGCCAGCCAGCGATGTCTGGCTGATGGTGTCATACTGCAGTACTAGATGCCAGCCAGCGATGTCTGGCTGACGGTCACATACTGCAGTACTAGATGCCAGCCAGCGATGTCTGGCTGATGGCCACATACTGCAGTACTAGATGCCAGCCAGCGATGTCTGGCTGATGGTGTCATACTGCAGTACTAGATGCCAGCCAGCGATGTCTGGCTGACGGTCACATACTGCAGTACTAGATGCCAGCCAGCGATGTCTGGCTGATGGTGACATACTGCAGTACATTAATCTCTTAGCTACTTCATGTTGCTAACATATTCATTCTTCGCCTATTTCGCATTGATTTAGAAGATACTGTTGCACAAACAACATGCAGGTTAAGGTCTACGCCATCACTGGTATCAGGCTGTATAGCTAGCTATGCTTGTTCTGACTCAGTACATTGACTAACTAGCTAGCTAGCAGTTAACTCAACTCAGCAAAAAAAGAAATGTCCCTTTTTCAGGACCCTGTCTTTCAAAGATAATTCTTAAAAATCCAAATAACTTCACAGATCTTCATTGTAAAGGGTTTAAACACTGTTTCCCATGCTCTTTCAATGAACCATAAACAATTAATGAACATGCACCTGTGGAACGGTCGTTAAGACACTAACAGCTTACAGACGGTAGGCAATTAAGATCACAGTTATGAAAACTTAGGACACTAAAGAGGCCTTTCTACTGACTCTGAAAAACACCAAAAGAAAGATGCCCAGGGTCCTTGCTCATCTGCGTGAACGTGCCTTAGGCATGCTGCAAGGAGGCATGAGGACTGCAGGTGTGGCCAGGGAAATAAATTGCAATGTCCGTACTGTGAGACGCTTAAGACAACGCTACAGGGAGACAGGACGGACAGCTGATCGTCCTCGCAGTGGCAGACCACGTGTAACAACACCTGCACAGGATCGGTACGTCCGAACATCACACCTGCGGGACAGGTACAGGATGGCAACAACAACTGCCCGAATTACACCAGGAACGCACAATCCCTCCATCAGTGCTCAGACTAGAGGTCGACCGGCATGGCCGATTAATTAGGGCCGATTTCAAGTTTCATAACAATCGGTAATCTGCATTTTTGGATGCCGATTATGGCTGATTACATTGCAATCCACGAGGAAACTGTGTTACATGAGTGCAGCAAGGAGCCAAGGTAAGTTGCTAGCTAGCAATAACTTATCTTATAAAAAACAATCAATATTCACATAATCACTAGTTAACTACACATGGTTGATGATATTACTAGGTTAACTAGCTTGTCCTGTGTTGCATATAACCAATCGAATCACAGCCTTCTTTGCCAAACGGGGGATGATTTAACAAAAGCGCATTTGTGAAAAAAGCACAATCGTTGCACGACTGTACCTAACCATAAACATCAATGCCTTTCTTAAAATCAATACACAGAAGTATATATTTTTAAACCTGCATATTTAGCCAAAATAAATCGAGGTTAGCAGGCAATATTAACTAGGGAAATTGTGTCGCTTCTCTTGCGTTCATTGCACGCAGAGTCAGGGTATATGCAACAGTTTGAGCCGCCTGGCTCGTTGCAAACTAATTTGCCAGAATTTTACATGATTATGACATAACATTGAAGGTTGTGCAATGTAACAGCAATATTTAGACTTAGGGTTGCCGCCCGTACGATAAAATACGGAACGATTCCGTATTTCACTGAAAGAATAAACGTTTTGTTTTCGAAATGATAGTTTCCAGATTTGACCATATTCATGACCAAATGCTCGTATTTCTGTGTGTTTATTATATTATTGTCAAGAGTTGCTAGGAGTGGTGGTAGGAGTCAGGCGCAGAGAGCAGAGGTAAGGAACTTTGTGTTTATTAAATAAAACACAACACAAACGACGCCAACACAACCGGCGTGGAAAAAATGCAAATTGCCCACAACAGGTGCATAGCATGAATATAAGATAATAGTAGTAGATCGCCAGCACATCCAAATACAAAAAACACAACCTGACGCTAAATAATCCCGCACAACACTGGGCGGGTTAACCATGCTTAAATAACCAAAAATCAATAAACCAAATGAGGAACAGGTGCAAACAATAAGACATACCAAACGAAAAGGAAAAAAGGATCAGCGGCGGCTAGTAGGTCGGCGACGACGACCGCCGAGCGCCGCCCGAGCAGGCAGGGGAGCCACCTTCGGTGGGATTCGTGACAGTACCCCCCTCCTGACGCGCGGCTCCCGCAGCGCGCCGCCACCGACCTCGAGGGCGACCCAGAGGACGAGGTGCAGGGCGATCCCCATGAAGGCGGTGGAACTCCCTCAGTAGTGGGGGGTCCAAAATGTCCCTCCTGGGTACCCAGCACCTCTCCTCCGCGCCGTACCCCTCCCAGTCGACGAGGTACTGTAGGCCCCCCCCCCGAAGTCTGGAGTCCAGAATGGCGCGTATCCTATACGCCGGGGACCCCCCAATGTCCAGCGGGGGGGGAGGAACCTCCGGCACCTCACCTTCCTGCATGGGACCAGCCACCACCGGCCTGAGGAGAGACACATGAAACGAGGGGTTAATACGGTAGTAAGATGGAAGTTGTAATCGGTAACACACCTCGTTTATCCTCCTCAGGACTTTAAACGGCCCTACACACTGCGGACCCAGCTTCCGGCAGGGCAAGCGGAGGGGCAGGTTTCTAGCCGAGAGCCAGACTCGATCCCCCGGTGCAAACACAGGGGTCTCACTGCGGTGCTGGTCAGCGCTCTTCTTTTGCCGTCCACTCGCCTTGGTGAGTGCGTCCTTGACGGCTCTCCATGTGTCCTTCGAGCGCTGTACCCAATCCTCCACCGCAGGAGCCTCGGTCTGGCTCTGGTGCCATGGAGCCAGGACCGGCTGGTAGCCCAACACGCACTGGAACGGTGACATGTTGGTAGATGAGTGCCGCAGAGAATTTTGGGCTATTTCTGCCCATGGCACGTATCTCGCCCATTCTCTGGGCCGGTCCTGGCAATACGTCCTTAGAAACCTACCCACCTCTTGGTTCACCCTCTCAACCTGCCCATTACTCTCGGGGTGGAAACCCGAGGTCAGGCTGACCGAGACCCCCAAACGTTCCATGAACGCCCTCCAAACTCTGGACGTGAACTGGGGACCCCGATCAGAAACGATGTCCTCGGGCACCCCGTAGTGCCGGAAGACATGGGTAAACAGTGCCTCCGCAGTCTGCAGAGCCGTAGGGAGACCGGGCAACGGGATGAGACGACAGGACTTCGAGAACCGATCCACAACGACCAGGATAGTGGTGTTCCCCTGAGATACGGGAAGGTCAGTGAGGAAGTCCACTGACAAGTGTGACCACGGCCGCTGTGGAACGGGGAGGGGGTGTAATTTCCCTCTAGGCAGGTGTCGAGGAGCCTTGCTCTGAGCGCACACCGAGCAGGAGGAAACATAGAACCGCACGTCTTTACCCAAGGTGGGCCACCAGTATTTCCCCCTCAGGTTCCGCACTGTCCTCTCAATCCCAGGGTGACCCGAAGAGGGGAGATTATGGGCCCATCGAATCAATCGATCACGGAGACCAAGCGGTACGTACTGAACACCTGCCGGACACTGCGATGGTGCAGGTTCCGACCGTAACGCCCGCTCGATCTCCGCGTCCAGCTCCCATACCACCGGAGCTACCAAACACGACGCCGGAAGAATGGGAGCCGGATCGATGGCCCTCTCCTCGGTGTCATATAGGCGGGACAGTGCGTCGGCCTTCGTGTTCTGTGAACCTGGCCGATAGGAGATCGTGAACCGGAAACGGGTAAAGAACATGGCCCACCTGGCCTGACGCGGATTCAGTCTCCTAGCTGCCCGGATGTACTCGAGATTACGGTGGTCAGTCCAGATGAGGAAAGGGTGCCTAGCCCCCTCAAGCCAATGTCTCCACACCTTCAGAGCCTTGACCACAGCTAACAACTCCCTGTCCCCCACGTCATAGTTCTGCTCCGCCGGCCCCAGCTTCCTAGAAAAGAAAGCGCACGGGCGGAGTTTGGGTGGCGTGCCCGAGCGCTGTGATAGCACGGCCCCCACCCCAGTCTCGGACGCGTCCACCTCCACTATGAATGCCAAAGAGGGATCCGGATGAGCCAGCACTGGAGCAACGGTAAACAGCTCCTTCAAGCGACCGAACGCTCTGTTCGCCTCTGTTGACCAGCGCAAGCGCGCCGGACCCCCCTTCAGCAGTGAGGTAATGGGAGCCGCAACTTGACCAAAGCCCCGGATAAACCTCCGGTAGTAATTGGCAAACCCTAAAAACCGCTGCACCTCCTTTACCGTGGTCGGAGTCGGCCAATTACGCACGGCTTTAACGCGGTCATCCTCCATCACCACCCCCGAGGTGGAAATGCGATACCCTAGGAAGGAAACGGCTCGTTTGAAAAACTCACATTTCTCAGCCTTGACGTACAGGTCATTCTCCAGCAGTCGTCCAAGCACCTTGCGCACCAGGGAGACATGCGCGGCGCGGGTGGCGGAATAAATCAAGATGTCGTCAATATACACCACCACCCCCTGCCCGTGCAGGTCCCTGAGAATCTCGTCAACAAAGGATTGAAAGACGGCTGGAGCATTCTTTAACCCGTACGGCATGACGAGGTACTCATAGTGGCCCGATGTGGTACTGAATGCGGTTTTCCACTCGTCTCCTCCCCGGATACGCACCAGATTGTAAGCGCTCCTGAGGTCCAGTTTCGTGAAAAACCGCGCGCCGTGAAATGATTCCACCGCCGTAGCGATGAGAGGTAGTGGGTAACTGAACCCTACTGTGATGGAATTTAGACCTCTATAATCAATGCACGGGCGCAAACCTCCATCTTTTTTCTTCACGAAAAAGAAACTCGAGGAGACGGGTGACATGGAGGGCCGTATATACCCCTGTCTCAGAGATTCCGTGACATATGTCTCCATAGCCAACGTCTCCTCTTGTGACAATGGGTACACATGACTCCTGGGAAGTGCAGCGTTTACCTGGAGATTTATCACGCAATCCCCTCGTCGATGAGGTGGTAATCGGGTCGCCCTCTTTTTACAGAAGGCGATAGCCAAATCGGCATATTCTGAGGGAATGCGCACTGTGGAAACCTGGTCTGGACTCTCCACCGTCGTCGCACCGATGGAAACTCCCTTACACCTGCCTGAGCACTCCTCTGACCACCCTCTGAGAACCCCCTGTCTCCACGAAATATTGGGATTGTGATTGGCCAGCCAGGGAATCCCCAGCACCACTGGAAACGCAGGAGAATCAATGAGGAAGAGACTAATCCGTTCTCCATGATCCCCCTGCGTTACCATGTCCAGTGGCACCGTGGCCTCCCCGACCAGTCCTGACCCTAATGGTCGGCTATCTAAGGAGTGCACGGGGAAAGGTTGGTCCAACGATACCAGGGGAATCCCTAGCCTTAATGCGAGCCCACGATCCATAAAGTTTCCAGCTGCGCCTGAATCGACTAGCGCCTTATGCTGGAAAGAGGGAGAAAACAAGGGGAAAGTTACTAAAACGAACATGTGACCAACAGGGGGCTCTGGGTGAGGTTGGTGCTTACTCACCTGAGATGGACGAGGAGTGCTCCGCCTGCCATCCCGATTCCCAGAGGAGCTCCCCCAGCACCGGTCGGTAGTGTGTCCTCTCCGACCACACTGGGGACAAGGGGAGCCTCCTCCTCCGGTTCCCCTGGACGCGGCCCCCCCTAGCTCCATAGGAATGGGAGCTGGAGGACCTGGAGGTGGAACCAACAGGACCCCGTCTGGACGCCCGCGCGCAGCCAGCAGATTGTCAAGACGAATGGACATGTCGATCAGTTCATCCAGTGACAGAGTAGTGTCCCGACAGGCTAGCTCACGGCGGACGTCCTCCCGGAGGCTACACCTATAGTGGTCCATCAGGGCCCTGTCGTTCCACCCCGCTCCAGCAGCCAAGGTCCGGAACTCCAGAGCAAAGTCCTGTGCGCTCCTCGTCTCCTGACGCAGGTGGAACAGCCGTTCACCCGCCGCCCGGCCTTCAGCTGGGTGGTCGAACACGGCCCGGAAACGGCGGGTGAACTCGGGGTAATGATCCCTTGCCGAGTCTGGACCATACCACACTGCGTTGGCCCACTCCAGGGCACGTCCCGTTAAGCAGGAGACGAGGACGCTTACGCTCTCCTCTCCCGAGGGAGTTGGATGAACGGTAGCCAGGTACAAATCCAACTGTAGCAGGAACCCCTGGCACCCAGCCGCCGCTCCATCGTACTCCCTGGGGAGAGCCAGGCGTAGGGCTCCGGGTCCGGACGTCGGTGGAGGGGTAGATGGTGGAGGGGGATTTGGGGCTGGGGATGCGGTAGGGAGGCCACTCCTCTCCCATCGGTCCATCCTTTCCATCATCTGCTCCATCGCTGAGCCGATTCGGTGGAGGATGGTGGTATGGTGAAGGACCCGTTCCTCCATCGATGGGAGAGGAGGGGAGGCTGCTCCTGCTGACTCCATAGCTGGTGCGGGATTCTGTCAAGAGTTGCTAGGAGTGGTGGTAGGAGTCAGGCGCAGAGAGCAGAGGTAAGGAACTTTGTGTTTATTAAATAAAACACAACACAAACGACGCCAACACAACCGGCGTGGAAAAAATGCAAATTGCCCACAACAGGTGCATAGCATGAATATAAGATAATAGTAGTAGATCGCCAGCACATCCAAATACAAAAAACACAACCTGACGCTAAATAATCCCGCACAACACTGGGCGGGTTAACCATGCTTAAATAACCAAAAATCAATAAACCAAATGAGGAACAGGTGCAAACAATAAGACATACCAAACGAAAAGGAAAAAAGGATCAGCGGCGGCTAGTAGGTCGGCGACGACGACCGCCGAGCGCCGCCCGAGCAGGCAGGGGAGCCACCTTCGGTGGGATTCGTGACAATTATAATTAAGTCTATGATTTGATATTTGATAGAGCAGTCTGACTGAGCGGTGATAGGCAGCAGCAGGCTCGTAAGCATTCATTCAAACTTTACTGCGTTTGCCAGCAGCTCTTAACAATGCTTGCTTCACAGCGCTGTTTATGACTTCAAGCCTATCAACTCCTGAGATTAGGCTGGCAATACTAAAGTGCCTATTAGAACATCCAATAGTCAAAGGTATATAAAATACAAATGGTATAGAGGGAAATAGTCGACACGTCATAATTCCTATAATAACTACAACCTAAAACTTCTTAACTGGGAATATTGAAGAAGTGGGAATATTGAACCACCAGCTTTCATATGTTCTCATGCTCTGAGTAAGGAACTTAAACGTTAGCTTTTTTACATGGCACATATTGCACTTTTAATTTCTTCTCCAACACTTTGTTTTTGCATTATTTAAACCAAATTGAGACTAAATATATATTATTTATGTATTATTTTAAGTTAAAATAAGTGTTCATTGTTCATTCAGTATTGTTGTAATTGTCATTATTGTTGTAATTGTCAATTGTCGACCTCTAGCTCAGGCTGTCCGCAATAGGCTGAGAGAGGTTGGACTGAGGGCTTGTAGGCCTGTTGTAAGGTAGGTCCTCACCAGACATCACCGGCAACAACGTTGCCTATGGGCACAAACCCACCGTCGCTGAACCAGACACGACTGGCAAAAGTGCTCTTCACTGACGAGTCGCGGTTTTGTCTCACCAGGGGTGATGGTCCGATTCGCATTTATTGTCGAAGGAATGAGCGTTACACCAAGGCCTTTACTCTGGAGCGGGATCGATTTTAAGGGTCTGTCATGGTCTGGGGCGGTGTGTCACAGCATCATCGGACTGAGCTTGTTGTCATTGCAGGCAATCTCACGCTGTGCGTTACAGGGAAGAGATCCTCCTCCCTCATGTGGTACCCTTCCTGCAGGCTCATCCTGACATGACCCTCCAGCATGACAATGCCACCAGCCATACTGCTCGTTCTGTGCGTGATTTCCTGCAAGACAGGAATGTCAGTGTTCTGTCATGGCCAGCGAAGAGCCCGGATCTCTATCCCATTGAGCAAGTCTGGGACCTGTTGGATCGGAGGCTGAGGGCTAGGGCCATTCCCCCCTAGAAATGTCCGGGAACTTGCAGGTGCCTTGGTGGAAGAGTGGGGTAACATCTCACAGCAAGAACTGGCAAATCTGGTGCAGTCCATGAGGAGGAGATGCACTGCAGTACTTAATTCAGCTGGTGGCCACACCAGATACTGACTGTTATTTTTGATTTTGACCCCCCCCCTTTGTTCTGGGACACATTATTCCGTTTCTGTTAGTCACATGTCTGTGGAACTTGTTCAGATTATGTCTCAGTTGTTGCATCTGTTGTTCATACAAATATTTACACATGCTAGTTTGCTGAAAATAAATGCAGTTAACAGAGAGAGGACGTTTCTTTTTTGCTGAGTTTAGCGATTAGCTTTAGCGGCTAACACGACTTAGCCACAACTTTGTAAGAAAAGACAAACTAGTTGTTTGCAGATGTAAGAAACAAGCTAATAGTGTAATTATAGAAAACTTGTGGATTTATATGAAGCAAAGTGAAAACAGCATAGTTGTTATCAACATTGTTACATGTGCTGCATTGACCATGTAGACTGAACGCAAGTGTCTCGTCTCCTTGATTGACAGGGGGCGGGGCTAGGCCTGTGTGGAAAGCGGCATGGGGAGAGAGAGAGACAGAGAGACAGAGAGAGACAGAGAGAGAGAGAGATGACTCAAGTAGCGAAGTAAACTATAAAAATAGACGTTACACACGGCATATCACATTTAACAAACCAAACATTTATACACCCATTTATAGTCCAAACACCCATCTCCCTGCAGGTTTATAGTCCAAACACCCATCACCCTGCAGGTCTATAGTCCAAACACCCATCACCCTGCAGGTTTATAGTCCAAACACCCATCACCCTGCAGGTTTATAGTCCAAACACCCATCACCCTGCAGGTCTATAGTCCAAACACCCATCACCCTGCAGGTTTATAGTCCAAACACCCATCACCCTGCAGGTTTATAGTCCAAACACCCATCACCCTGCAGGTTTATAGTCCAAACACCCATCTCCCTGCAGGTTTATAGTCCAAACACCCATCACCCTGCAGGTTTATAGTCCAAACACCCATCACCCTGCAGGTTTATAGTCCAAACACCCATCACCCTGCAGGTTTATAGTCCAAACACCCATCACCCTGCAGGTTTATAGTCCAAACACCCATCACCCTGCAGGTTTATAGTCCAAACACCCATCTCCCTGCAGGTTTATAGTCCAAACACCCATCACCCTGCAGGTTTATAGTCCAAACACCCATCACCCTGCAGGTTTATAGTCCAAACACCCATCTCCCTGCAGGTCTATAGTCCAAACACCCATCTCCCTGCAGGTTTACAGTCCAAACACCCATCTCCCTGCAGGTCTATAGTCCAAACACCCATCACCCTGCAGGTCTATAGTCCAAACACCCATCTCCCTGCAGGTCTATAGTCCAAACACCCATCACCCTGCAGGTCTATAGTCCAAACACCCATCACCCTGCAGGTTTATAGTCCAAACACCCATCTTCCTGCAGGTTTATAGTCCAAACACCCATCACCCTGCAGGTGTATAGTCCAAACACCCATCTCCCTGCAGGTTTACAGTCCAAACACCCATCTCCCTGCAGGTTTATAGTCCAAACACCCATCTCCCTGCAGGTTTATAGTCCAAACACCCATCACCCTGCAGGTTTATAGTCCAAACACCCATCTCCCTGCAGGTTTACAGTCCAAACACCCATCTCCCTGCAGGTTTATAGTCCAAACACCCATCACCCTGCAGGTTTATAGTCCAAACACCCATCTCCCTGCAGGTTTATAGTCCAAACACCCATCACCCTGCAGGTTTATAGTCCAAACACCCATCTCCCTGCAGGTTTATAGTCCAAACATCCATCACCCTGCAGCTTTATAGTCCAAACACCCATCTCCCTGCAGGTCTATAGTCCAAACACCCATCTCCCTGCAGCTTTATAGTCCAAACACCCATCACCCTGCAGCTTTATACAGATTAAGAACAGCGTACCGAGGTGTGTTTAAGGACCTATCATGTCCCTCTGTGTCCACATCACTAAGGATCTATCATGTCCCTCTGTGTCCACATCACTAAGGACCTATCATGTCCCTCTGTGTCCACATCACTAAGGACCTATCATGTTCCTCTGTGTCCACATCACTAAGGACCTATCATGTCCCTCTGTGTCTACATCACTAAGGATCTATCATGTTCCTCTGTGTCCACATCACTAAGGATTGATCATGTTCCTCTGTGTCCACATCACTAAGGACCTATCATGTTCCTCTGTGTCCACATCACTAAGGACCTATCATGTCCCTCTGTGTCCACATCACTAAGGACCTATCATGTCCCTCTGTGTCCACATCACTAAGGACCTATCATGTCCCTCTGTGTCCACATCACTAAGGATCTATCATGTTCCACTGTGTCCACATCACTAAGGACCTATCATGTTCCTCTGTGTCCACATCACTAAGGACCTATCATGGTCCACACATACCAACACAGTCGAGGCCACGACAACGCCTATTCCCCCTCAGGAGGCTGAAACGATTTGGCATGGGCCCTCAGATCCTGAAAAAAGTTCTACAGGTGCACCACTGAGAGCATCTTGACTGGCTGCATCACCGCCTGGGTATGACAACTTCTCGGACTCCGACTGCAAGGCGCTACAGAGGGTAGTGTGTACGGCCCAGTACATCACTGGAGCCGAGCTCCCTACCATCCAGGACCTCTATACCAGGCGGTGTCAGTAGAAGGCCCTAAAAATTGTCAGACTCCAGCCAACCAAGTCATAGTTCACTTTTCTCTTTGCTACCACATGGCAAGCGGTACCCGAGCACCAAGTCTGGGACCAAAAAGCTCCTGAAGAGCTTCTATCCCCAAAGCCATAAGACTGCTGAACAGTTCATCAAACGACCACCCAGACCATTTACATCGACCCCCTTTATAAATGATTTATCTTACTTGTTTTACACTGACTGTCTTGCACTGGCTCTATGCACACTCACTAGAGACTACCTACCCACACACACACTCACTAGAGACTACCTACCCACACACACACACACTCACTAGAGAGACTACCCACACATTCTACACTGACACTCCAACACACACTCTACATACACGCTGCTGCTACTCTGTTTATTATCTATCCGGATTGCCTTTTCACTTTACCCCTACCTACATGTACATATTACCTCAACTACCTGGTACCCCTGCACATTGACTCAGTACTGGTACTCCCTGTATATAGCCATGTTATTACCTGGTACCCCTGCACATTGACTCAGTACTGGTACTCCCTGTATATAACCATGTTATTACCTGGTACCCCTGCACATTGACTCAGTACTGGTACTCCCTGTATATAGCCATGTTATTACCTGGTACCCCTGCATATCGACTCAGTACTGGTACTCCCTGTATATAGCCATGTTATTACCTGGTACCCCTGCATATCGACTCAGTACTGGTACTCCCTGTATATAGCCATGTAATTACCTGGTACTCCCTGTATATAGCCATGTTATTACCTGGTACTCCCTGTATATAACCATGTAATTACCTGGTACTCCCTGTATATAGCCATGTTATTACCTGGTACTCCCTGTATATAGCCATGTTATTACCTGGTACTCCCTGTATATAGCCATGTTATTACCTGGTACTCCCTGTATATAGCCATGTTATTACCTCGTACTCCCTGTATATAGCCATGTTATCACCTGGTACGCCCTGTATATAGCCATGTTATCACCTGGTACTCCCTGTATATAGCCATGTTATCACCTGGTACTCCCTGTATATAGCCATGTTATTACCTGGTACTTCCTGTATATAGCCATGTTATTACCTGGTACTCCCTGTATATAGCCATGTTATTACCTGGTACTCCCTGTATATAGCCATGTTATTACCTGGTACTCCCTGTATATAGCCATGTTATTACCTGGTTCTCCCTGTATATAGCCATGTTATTACCTGGTACTCCCTGTATATAGCCATGTTATTACCTGGTACTCCCTGTATATAGCCATGTTATTACCTGGTACTCCCTGTATATAGCCATGTTATTACCTGGTACTCCCTGTATATAGCCATGTTATCACCTGGTACTCCCTGTATATAGCCATGTTATTACCTGGTACTCCCTGTATATAGCCATGTTATTACCTGGTACTCCCTGTATATAGCCATGTTATTACCTGGTACTTCCTGTATATAGCCATGTTATTACCTGGTACTTCCTGTATATAGCCATGTTATTACCTGGTACTTCCTGTATATAGCCATGTTATTACCTGGTACTCCCTGTATATAGCCATGTTATTACCTGGTACTCCCTGTATATAGCCATGTTATTACCTGGTACTTCCTGTATATAGCCATGTTATTACCTGGTACTTCCTGTATATAGCCATGTTATTACCTGGTACTCCCTGTATATAGCCATGTTATTACCTGGTACTTCCTGTATATAGCCATGTTATTACCTGGTACTCCCTGTATATAGCCATGTTATTACCTGGTACTTCCTGTATATAGCCATGTTATTACCTGGTACTTCCTGTATATAGCCATGTTATTACCTGGTACTTCCTGTATATAGCCATGTTATTACCTGGTACTTCCTGTATATAGCCATGTTATTACCTGGTACTTCCTGTATATAGCCTCATTATTGTTTTTAGTGTTACTATTTCCTTTTTTATTTAGAAAAAATATATATGTCTCACTTTTGAACTCTGAATTGTTGGGAATAGGCTCGTAAAGTACACACCTGTTGCATTCGGCGGATGTGACCAATACAATTTCAAATTTGGATTTGATTGTGTTTCGAGTAGGCTTGGGTGGTATCCAGATTGTCCTACGTTCATACCGACATTGTGCCATGATATTTGGTCATATCGACACTAAAAACACTGTTTTCAAACACCACTGAGGCTCTGTAATCCGAAAGGTTAGCAATGCTAACAAGTACATGTAAAAATCCTATAGAGAATGATAACTAAAAGCTAACGAACGCATTGCTTACATTTTATAGTCTCCGACCTAAAACTATACGAAATTTTACTCACAGTTTGCTGCACGAACAAACCAAATAATTAGACAACAAGGAGGAGAGTCTCTGCTGTTGTAAAGCTTAATAATGGAAGAAGATAACCACTTGTTATACTCATTACACATTAGCAAACCAAATGCACCACTGCAGAGCATTTACCACATTTTAAACAGTTAACTTAATAGTTATAAAAAAAAGGTCTCTAAGCTATTTAGTTGGCAATTCCATACTGTAACTGGGTCACCTGATGCGTACTGCACAACAGCAAGCGACTGTAAAGTCTGTAAACGTCGTTATGCGCTTGTAAACAAAACACCAAATGACACGATCTTCTTTATCTTCTAAAAAGATATTGCACAAGATGACTGCAGGTATTTACTTATAAACGTAGCTACAAATATTTACATTTATTTAAGAAACTGAAAATGAAATGGTTTCAACGGTATTGACAAGCCATCCCATGGCTCTTCCACAATACACTGGTATATTTTACAGTTGAAGTCGGAAGTTTACATACTCTTAGGTTGGAGTCATTAAAACTCGTTTTTCAACCACTCCACAAATTTGTTGTTAACAAACTATAGTTTTGGCAAGTCGGTTAGGACATCTACTTTGTGCATGACACAACAAATTTTTACAACAATTGTTTACAGACAGATTATTTCACTTATAATTCACTGTATCACAATTCCAGTGGGTCAGAAGTTTACATACACTAAGTTGACTGTGCCTTTAAACAGCTTGGGAAAATACCAGAAAATGATATCATGGCTTTAGAAGCGTCTGATAGGCTAATTGACATAATTTAAGTCAATTGGAGGTGTACCTGTGGATGTATTTCAAGGCCTACCTTCCAACTCGGTGCCTCTTTGCTTGACATCATGGGAAAATCCCCCAAAAAAAGAATCAGCCAAGACCTCAGAAAAAAAACTGTTGACCTCCACAAGTCTGGTTCATCCTTGGGAGGAATTTCCAAACGTCTGAAGGTACCACGTTCATCTGTACAAACAATAGTACGCAAGGATAAACACCATGGGACTACGCAGCCGTCATACCGCTCAGGAAGGAGACACGTTCTGTCTCATAGAGATGAACGTACTTTGGTGTGAAAAGTGAAAATCAATCCCAGAACAACAGCAAAGGACCTTGAGAAGATGCTAGAGGAAACAGGTACAAAAGTATCTATATCCAGTAAAACGAGTCCTATATCGACATAACCTGAAAGGCCGTTCAGCAAGGAAGAAGCCACTGCTGCAAAACCGGCATAAAAAAGCCAGACTACGGTTTGCAACTGCACATGGGGACAAAGATCATACTTTTTGGAGAAATGTCCTCTGGTCTGATGAAACAAAAATAGAACTGTTTGGCCATAATGACCATCATTATGTTTGGAGGAAAAAGAGGGAGGCTTGCAAGCTGAAGAACACCATCCCAACCGTGAAGCACGAGGGTGGCAGCATCATGTTGTGGGGGTGCTTTGCTGCAGGAGGGACTGGTGCACTTCACAAAATAGATGGCATCATGAGGCAGCAAAATTATGTGGATATATTGAAGCAACATCTCAAGACATCAGTCAGGAAGTTAAAGCTTGGTCGCACATGGGTCTTCCAAATGGACAATGACCCCAAGCATACTTCCAAAGTTGTGGCAAAATGGCTTAAGGACAACAAAGTCAAGGTATTGGAGTGGCCATCACAAAGCCCTGACCTCAATCCCATAGAAAATGTGTGGGCAGAACAGAAAAAGCGTGTGCGAGCAAGGAGGCCTACAAACCTGATTCATTTCATTTCAACATTCAGGATTTATTCATTCACAAAGCTCAAAGTGGGAGTGTTATTTTTCAATTAACCCAACAATAGACTAGGTAAGAAAGCACAGCCTAGGGCAGGGCTGCCCAACCCTCTTCCTGGAGATCTACCGTCCTGTAGGTTTTCAGTCCAACCCTCTTCCTGGAGATCTACCGTCCTGTAGGTTTTCAGTCCAACCCTCTTCCTGGAGATCTACCGTCCTGTAGGTTTTCAGTCCAACCCTCTTCCTGGAGATCTACCGTCCTGTAGGTTTTCAGTCCAACCCTCTTCCTGGAGATCTACCGTCCTGTAGGTTTTCAGTCCAACCCTCTTCCTGGAGATCTAACGTCCTGTAGGTTTTATAGTCCAACCCTCTTCCTGGAGATCTACTGTCCTGTAGGTTTTCAGTCCAACCCTCTTCCTGGAGATCTACTGTCCTGTAGGTTTTCAGTCCAATGATGAAATATGTTCCTCAGACATCAGCGTAGTGTAGACTATGGATAGATGCTAGCGTAGTTTCTCTCTCTCTCTGTGTGTGTGTGTAACATTCAGACTGACAACAGATCTATCAAACAAGCTAAGAAACCCCCTGTGTACTTCTCTCAGCTTTGTATTTATTATGGATCCCAATTAACTGCTGCTTTGCTTGGGTCCTGCAAAATTAAGGCAGTTTATAGCATATTTAAAAGCTTTCCCTTGTGTGTGGGTTATACACGCAGACACTTAAACAACAGAGGATAATGAATCTCCCTTTAAAAATGTAAATTCAATGTACCGTTAAATTACTGGTACACAACAGAAGGTGGGGCTTTTAAAACAATGATATTGAACAGCAGTATACTCTTAAAAATAAAAAAAAAGGTACAAGTTAGAACCAAACAAGAAGAACCATAGAAAAATCCAAAACCATAAATGTTGTTTCTGCACTCCAGGACCAGAATTGAATAGGCCTGCTGTGGGTTAAGCCTTATTTCATATTTCCCAGGGTGCTTTTAGAGTGAATTTATGAGTTACCACCCATGACTTTGTTTGCTAGTGACAGAGATTTGTTGTATTCATTTTCAGTCCTGTGTCCTTTATCAAGTGAGACTGTAAGTGAATATGTTGTCATTAATATTCAATTATTTAACAATTGTGTGAGAAAAAAAAATACGTATTTACCTGATGTTTAATATTAATAGTTAACAATTGTATGCTTAACACTAGTAAGACATTTCTATTCTACCAATGCTGTTGTTTTGAGAAAGGATGGTTCCTCTCTTCCACGTTCACTCCCCGCAGCTGGTCTGGGCTTATGGTCAAGGCCATGGGATAGAGATAAACTTGAGAAACAGAATAGACCTCTAATTTTCCCAAATCTTTGCTTTTGAGTAACTTGGTCATACGGCATAAGACAAAAGAGCCTCTCAGAGTGACCACAAGTTCTTCAATCCATCCTGTTATTCTGCCATCTTCTACAAGCACAGCTGTGTAGGGATACGAAGCGAACAGAGACTGGCTTGAGTATCATTGACAATTCTATCAGCAGAAAGAAGTAACGTTATAATTTGTTTGTACACTATGATCTCACACACCCGGTACACAAAGCCACAAGAAGAAAACAACGTAGCTTATGATGCCCAGATCTGCCGGAGAGGGGTGGAACCAACCATGAATAAGACATGTTGGGGTTTCTATATTAAACCCCTTGCGTTTCTGTATTATTCGGGCTCTCAACGATCACTGGTCGATGACCAGCTCCATTATTACAATAATTAAAATCGATATTAAAAAAAGGTTGATTGTTTGAAGAAATTGAAAGTCTCTTCTCCCTTTACTTCTTGATTAGAATTTTCAATAAATATTTCCTAAGGCCTTCTTTTTGTGGGCTTAGTTTTACAGTGGCCTGGAAAAATCATGGTTTACAGGCCATATCAGGCCTGCAAGTCGCATTACTCTGGCTTGCAAAAGTGATGTGTAACTCCTATTGGAATCCAGACTGAGAAAACGCAACATTTGGGAAGAAAAAAATAAAATGTATTCACAATGACTGCCAGGGTTGCCAGACTACAATATGAGACTACCTTAAAACATCTAAACTAAAAACAACCATTTCAGTTATGGTTGCAATAAGTCCAAGTAACAGATTGGAAAAGTTTAGAAAAATGTATGCCATTTATATTTGAGTAGAATAAGATTTAAAATCAATGCAAAAAAAAAAAGATAGAATTTTGTTTCAATATCTAGAAAATGTAAGAAAAGGATATCAACCTGCAATAGAGCATGCTGGGAAATATAATGCCGAGCATGGTTTTGTTTGAACTCTGGTTATTAACACCAACACTGGGGTTATTTTTACACCGCTGAGTGTTAAATTTAACTCTTGAATCAACACTAGAAATGTTACATAGAAAAATCAACACTACTTAACACTGGTCAATTTGCTGTGTGCCTTGAAAGGGTTATTCTGAAATACCGTAGATGCCACATCAAGAACCCCACATTTAACTAAAGGTTCTTTAAAAAAATAAAAATAATAATAATAATAATTTTTAAGAAATTGGGTAAGAGTTTACCTTTAAGAGCAGAGGAAGAACCATTTAAGAACTAGGACTAACCCCATTTAGTCAACTGGTTGATTGTTTGGTCAATACCGATATGTATTTAGTCGTACAGTGGCAAATAGGCAACAACAAAACAATTTGAATCATGGCACTGGAGACACCTGTCTGTCTCTCTCCAGAACGTGAATTAGTTTGCCCTTTGATTGTTAGCGTCTATCAATTCATCATATCACCAGTAGTAGCCTACATTAGAAGTGATGGGAATTAAACGGTTAATGTACAAATGTTTGATGACATTATTTCAACAAACGTTAAAACCCATTGAGCTGCAATAATCACGTAGCCAGTTGTGAAGAGAAAGAATCAGGCTAATGCGTTCAGTGCCACGATTCAGAGAAGGGCACAGGGCCAGATATGATGGGTCTTTTGTTATAGTCTAGCAGAGAGTCAATCAGCTCTTTAAAATCCAGTTTCAACTGTTCAGAGCTGCCCTTCATTATGTCATTAGAACCCAACTGGACTACGATAGAATCGATTTCAATGTCCTGGTGTAGTACATTCAGTGAACAGCTTAGTAATGTCATTAAAACCCACATGGACTAGGATAATGTCCATGTCCTGGTGTAGTACATTCAGTGAGCAGCTTAGTAATGCCATTAAAACCCACATGGACTAGGATAGAATCAATGTACATGTCCTGGTGTAGTACATTCTGGAGCAGCTTAGTAATGTCATTTACTCGAGTTCTGGGATAGGACATTGTTTTTGCACCAGGAACGGTCACATTTCTTACCATGAAGCTGCTCAAAATCACAGGTGGCGAGAAAGACGAGAAAATCCACCCACTCCCACGCTTCACAGGATTCGGTTGCCGACGTTGATTTCGAAATCGTAGTAGTAGGCACTGCTGTCGCAAAAACACAGGCACCCCAGCGACAAAGGTTCCTCAAATGTATTTATAAATGTAATGCTCTGATCCAGTGGAAACGTCACAAAATACCTGATTACTTCTTATCCCTTGCACAAATAGCCTACACCTGTGTCTGTCCCGAGCTCACTGGCACTGGCACAGGAAACGGAGGGCCCAGAACATTTTATACAATGCTGCAAGTTTGCTAGCATTCAGGCCAGACACAGTTGATACAATGTTTCAAGTTCATTGCAGACAGGCCATGCATAGCCAATGTGATGTATAGGATATTTATTTTTAAAAATCAGGATATTTTCTACCTGCAGGCTGCAATCTTTTTATTTGTTGGCTTCATATAGGCTATTTTTACACAGTTGACAATAGAAGTTACTTTTAGATTTGAATACATTTTCATTTAGCTTTAGATTGAATGTAGACTAACCACATGATAATGATTTTGAGTTAGACTATTATAAATTAAAATGTGCATATGAAAATCATAACTGGCACGGAGATCAGTAGAAATGGTAAGATAACTTGGCGCTCCGTATGGAAAAGGTTTCCGACCGCTGGTGTAGCCCGTTACTGGTAACTTCAAGAGCATAACGGCAGGCAGAATCAGCGAAGGCCAGCAGCATGAGGAGGGTCAGGTTTTCTGGTTAGGCCATCTTGATCTCTGGCTCTCTCTTAATTATTTAATCAAACTGTGTGCTTAAAAGTTCAGTACAAATAGTTGATTTTATTAAAACAAATAGGGTGTGTCTATATATTATTATAAAAAGCCGACGACTCTTGGGGACAGACCTATTAAAAAAAACTTCATGTTTTTTCAGAGTAGTCTTTGGATGTTTCTCACAAGTGTCTGAATGTTACAATAGGCAGGAAACATGTGACTTCCCTGTTCCACCACAATGACACAGAAATAGTCCACACACACACACACACACGACAGAAAGAAGAGTCTTGGTTGAGAAACAAAAACGGCCTTATTGTTTTCGATGCACTTTGGAAAAACTGTCTGCTTCAGAGTGACTGACAGATGTCTGTCAATCAGCCCTACAGGTCATTCTTCTGAAATAAAGCACTGACAGATGAACGACAAGACAACAAGCATCTCAATTCGTAATGTCGTAGGTTTTTTTTTTGGGGGGGGGGGGGGGTTTACAGCTGACGGTTCCTGCCAGTACTGTAATCACCCCTTTTTGGAATCCGTGGCCATGTGTGAAATGGAACCCTATTTCTTAGATATAGTACTATACAAGTAGTGTACTTTTGAAAAGTAGTACGCTATATAAGGAATTAGGGTGCCATTTGGGACTCATCCAGTGAGAGTGTAAACTGACCTTTTGTAGATGTCTGCGACTGCTAACCCTGTCTTCAGTTCAGCTTTAAAAGACGAAGTTTGTTTTTTAAATGTAAATGGAATGTTATAGAAAGGTCCAAATACTTTAGTTTTTTTGCGATTTCACTTGTTTTTTGAGAAACTAAACAGCGATTCATTTCCTCATCCTCGTTGTGCAGTACAGCGGCTCTGGAGAAAAAAAAAATGAACAAATGCCCCAAAAATATCTAAAAATACTTCCTGTAACACTCTCAGTATTAGGCTGATCACGATACCAACATTTTACAGAGGATACGATACCAGGCCAAGTATCACGATCGATACCGAGTAATATCTGGATACCACTGTAAATAATAATAATCATCATCATCAGTGGCCTAGCATCCTGTTCGCCCCGTCCCCGGAACGCTTCTACACGTTTTTTTCTTCGTTTTTTTTAAACGTTCTCCAAAAAACGTGTCACTGAAATTCACACTTCTACTCAATACAACCATGTTTGAATTTAACTTCAAACTGTTCAATGTATAATAGAATACGGCATAGAACGGCTGATTGGCTGATATTTACAAAAAGCCTAGCTGTGATTGGTCTGGAGGAATGAGAGGAAGGAATATACATCAGTGGGGGAACGGCACAAACGGAATGGCATCAAATACATAGAAACCATGTGTTTGATACCATTCCACTGATTCCGCTCCAGCCGTTACCACGAGCCAGTCCTCCCCAAATTAAGGTGCCACCAACCTCCTGTGATATACAGGCATGATGAGCTGCGTGTCATTGTGTCAGTAAGGGGAAAACACTGCATGAAACCTTCTTTACTCTTCAATTAATGCAGACACACACCCTCCCTTCCTCACACTCTGTCTCACTCTCATAAACACACGTCTCTGTCTCCCTCACTCTCATAAACACACGTCTCCCTCACTCTCATAAACACACCGCTGTCGGTCTCCCTCACTCTCATAAACACACCACTGTCTGTCATGTCCTGACCCAAGTAAGATGTCATTTTCTATAGTAGAGCAGGGCAAGGCGTGACAAGGGGTGTTTCGGGTTGTTCTATGTATTCTATTTCTATGTTTATGTTCTAGTTTGTCTATTTCTATGTTGGGATTGTTTGGGTTGATCTCTAATTGGAGGCAGCTGATCCTCATTGCCTCTGATTAGAGATCATATTTAAGTAGGGGTTTTTCTCTTCCTGTTTTGTGGGTTATTATCTTTTGAGTAGTGTGTTTTCCTCTCTGCGTCACGGTTTGTTGTTTTTTGTGTTTTCAAGTATTTAAGTGTATTGCATTCAGTTTCACGTTTAATAAATATGTGGAACTACGAACACGCTGCATTTTGGTCCGATCTTTCAAACAGCCGTGACACTGTCTCCCTCACTCTCATAAACGCACTGCTCTCTCCGTTTCCCTCTCACATCTCTCTCTCTCTCTCTGGTTATAACAGGCGATGAAATGTTATAATGTATTAACATTGCGCGCTGCTCCAATGTAACAAATGTAAAACTCAAACGACAGAAGACTCGTCAGGATCAGCACCCCCCACCTGCCATCATGGCTAAATTATATTTAAAAAACAGACAGAGGAAGAGACACTTGTGAAGAGGGGACAGAGAGCAGGGGAGTGAGGGCTGGTAGGGGATGTGAAGGGGGGACAGAGAGCAGGTGAGTGAGGGCTGGTAGGGGATGTGAAGGGGGGACAGAGAGCAGGTGAGTGAGGGCTGGTAGGGGATGTGAAGAGGGGACAGAGAGCAGGTGAGTGAGGGCTGGTAGGGGATGTGAAGAGGGGACAGAGAGCAGGTGAGTGAGGGCTGGTAGGGGATGTGAAGAGGGGACAGCAGGTGAGTGAGGGCTGGTAGGGGATGTGAAGAGGGGACAGAGAGCAGGTGAGTGAGGGCTGGTAGGGGATGTGAAGAGGGGACAGAGAGCAGGTGAGTGAGGGCTGGTAGGGGATGTGAAGAGGGGACAGAGAGCAGGTGAGTGAGGGCTGGTAGGGGATGTGAAGAGGGGACAGAGAGCAGGTGAGTGAGGGCTGGTAGGGGATGTGAAGAGGGGACAGAGAGCAGGTGAGTGAGGGCTGGTAGGGGATGTGAAGAGGGGACAGCAGGTGAGTGAGGGCTGGTAGGGGATGTGAAGAGGGGACAGAGAGCAGGTGAGTGAGGGCTGGTAGGGGATGTGAAGAGGGGACAGAGAGCAGGGGAGTGAGGGCTGGTAGGGGATGTGAAGAGGGGACAGAGAGCAGGTGAGTGAGGGCTGGTAGGGGATGTGAAGAGGGGACAGAGAGCAGGTGAGTGAGGGCTGGTAGGGGATGTGAAGAGGGGACAGAGAGCAGGTGAGTGAGGGCTGGTAGGGGATGTGAAGAGGGGACAGAGAGCAGGTGAGTGAGGGCTGGTAGGGGATGTGAAGAGGGGACAGAGAGCAGGTGAGTGAGGGCTGGTAGGGGAAGTGAAGAGGGGACAGAGAGCAGGTGAGTGAGGGCTGGTAGGGGATGTGAAGAGGGGACAGAGAGCAGGTGAGTGAGGGCTGGTAGGGGATGTGAAGAGGGGACAGAGAGCAGGTGAGTGAGGGCTGGTAGGGGATGTGAAGAGGGGACAGAGAGCAGGTGAGTGAGGGCTGGTAGGGGATGTGAAGAGGGGACAGAGAGCAGGTGAGTGAGGGCTGGTAGGGGATGTGAAGAGGGGACAGCAGGTGAGTGAGGGCTGGTAGGGGATGTGAAGAGGGGACAGAGAGCAGGTGAGTGAGGGCTGGTAGGGGATGTGAAGAGGGGACAGAGAGCAGGTGAGTGAGGGCTGGTAGGGGATGTGAAGTGGGGACAGAGAGCAGGGGAGTGAGGGCTGGTAGGGGATGTGAAGAGGGGACAGAGAGCAGGTGAGTGAGGGCTGGTAGGGGATGTGAAGTGGGGACAGAGAGCAGGTGAGTGAGGGCTGGTAGGGGATGTGAAGAGGGGACAGAGAGCAGGTGAGTGAGGGCTGGTAGGGGATGTGAAGAGGGGACAGAGAGCAGGTGAGTGAGGGCTGGTAGGGGATGTGAAGAGGGGACAGAGAGCAGGTGAGTGAGGGCTGGTAGGGGATGTGAAGAGGGGACAGAGAGCAGGTGAGTGAGGGCTGGTAGGGGATGTGAAGAGGGGACAGCAGGTGAGTGAGGGCTGGTAGGGGATGTGAAGAGGGGACAGCAGGTGAGTGAGGGCTGGTAGGGGATGTGAAGATGGGACAGAGAGCAGGGGAGTGAGGGCTGGTAGGGGATGATTACAGCTGCCACGGGTGATATGTGCAGGAAAGTGAAGTGGATATCATTAGACCTGCTCATACAAGAGACTGGTGGCTGTTGCTTCAATTCAACTGAATTTATAAACAAAACAGACTTTATAAACATTTAATAAAACGGGCCCCAGCAGGTTCTTTAGATCGGTAGGGCTGAAAAAGTCAGTAGTATTATATGACACAGTACTACAGTATTCTAAAATGTTGGCATCATAAGTATCATGACTGCAGGTCCTTAGATCCCGTGTGGCTCAGTGTGACTCAGTTGGTAGAGCATGGTGTTTGCAACGCCAGGGTTGTGGGTTCGATTCCCACGGGGGACCAGTATGGAGAAGAAAAAAAATGTATGAAATGTCTGCATTCACTACTGTAAGTCGCTCTGGATAAGAGTGTCTGCTACAATGACTAAAATGTAAAAATGTAGATGTTGTACACATGCAATTGTGTCATTCCCAAAACTTTATCCATTTTGGACGACTCAAGCCATATCCCCTGTCCAGCTGTCCCATTCTATGTGTAGCCTGCCACTACAGGTATCTGGCAAAATAAAGGAAACACATAAAGTGTCTTAATAGGGCGTTGGGCCACCACGAGCCAGCACAGATTCAATGCGCCTTGGCATAGATTATACAAGTGTCTGGAACTTCCTGTGTGGAAGCGCCTGCTTTCAATATACTTTGTATCCTTCGTTTACTCAAGTGTTTCCTTTATTTTGGCAGCTACCTGTGGAATTGACGGAGAGGTATCTGTTGCAACAAAAAGGAATATAACATTGAAGATAAAGTTTGGAATGACAATTTCATGTGTACAACATCTAAAGACTTGTATCACTATACAGAGAGCTTTTCCATTTCAACCATACCATATTCTGGACTTAACTTGGGTAACTACAGAGTTGACCCTACCCAAGTTAAATCCAGAATGTATTTATTTAACTTTTATTTAGACGAGGGGGGGGGGGGTGTCACCATTCTCAAGGAAGCCCTGTGAACATGAACACACAATTCAATACAACATAAAGCAAAATAGCAACAACACAATAAAAACAAGATGAATCAAAAACTACTATCACATTATCTCTCTCAAAATGGATCTAAACTGGCCAATGGAGATCAGCGAGTTCAGCTTCAAGGTGTCCTAAAGGCTATTCCACGAGCTGGGGGATTAAAAACAAGTATTTTTCCACAGCTCAGTGGAGACCTGCAGGACATCCAGAACCAGCCAGTCCAGGGGGGGGGATTGGTCTGAAAATGGCTGGATCTCCAATTAATATGGGAGCTGAGGTAGTGGGGGGAGTCTCTGAAGAGCATTTTGTATATGAAGCTGTTCTTCTGGTAGTCAGAGACTGGAAGCCAACAGAACTGTACAGAATGCAGTGATGTGTATGAAAACTGTCCCAAGTGGTAAACCACAGTGTTGAGTGATAGTGTCACATCCTGATCATAGAAAACTTTTATTTTCTATGGTAGAGTAGGTCAGGGCGTGACAGGGGGGTTTTGTCTAGTTTATTTATGTCTATGTTGGTTCTAGTTTCTTTTTTCTATGTTGGGGTATTGTCTAGTTTATGAATTTCTATGTCTGGTTCTAGTTTCTGTATTTTTATTTTTGGGATGATCTCCAATTAGAGGCAGCTGGTCATCGTTGTCTCTAATTGGGGACCATATTTAAATTGTTTTTTTCCACTAGGGTTTGTGGGAGATTGTTTTGAGTAAGTGTATGTTGCACCTCTTTGTCACGGTTTGTTTATGAGTTTATTTGTATGTCGGGCATAGTTTCACACAGTTTAAAATAAAATGTGGAACGATACACACGCTGCGCTTTGGTCCCATTCTTCAGACAATCGTGACAGACTGAGTCTGAAGGTTTTAAAACAGACTGCAGCATGCATAGAGATTATATCACCATAATCAACTACTGGGAGAAGAGTTGCTTGAACAATCTTCCTTCTACTTTCCAAAGTGAGGCAGGAATTCTTTCTATAAAAATAAACCAATCTTTATTCTCACCATTTCAATGTGCGTTTCAAAAAAAGAGAGAGCTTATCGTCAATCAGAAGTGCCCAAGTCATTATAAAAATGGGGAACTTGCTCAATTTGAACTCCATTTAAAATACGCAGGTACTCAGGGTCAGTATTACGAAACCTAGAGAACGACACAATCGTGGTTTTATTAACATGTAGCACTAGTTTCAGATCAGTAAGCAATTTTTTTAAATGACTACCAAGTCAACCCTACCCAAGTCCAGGATATAATAATGACTACCAAGCCAACCCTACCCAAGTCCAGGATATAATAATGACTACCAAGCCAACCCTACCCAAGTCCAGGATATAATAATGACTACCAAGCCAACCCTACCCAAGTCCAGGATATAATAATGACTACCAAGCCAACCCTACCCAAGTCCAGGATATAATAATGACTACCAAGCCAACCCTACCCAAGTCCAGGATATAATAATGACTACCAAGCCAACCCTACCCAAGTCCAGGATATAATAATGACTACCAAGCCAACCCTACCCAAGTCCAGGATATAATAATGACTACCAAGTCAACCCTACCCATGTCCAGGATATAATAATGACTACCAAGCCAACCCTAGCCAAGTCCAGGATATAATAATGATTACCAAGTCAACCCTAGCCAAGTCCAGGATATAATAATGACTACCAAGCCAACCCTACCCAAGTCCAGGATATAATAATGACTACCAAGCCAACCCTACCCAAGTCCAGGATATAATAATGACTACCAAGCCAACCCTAGCCAAGTCCAGGATATAATAATGATTACCAAGTCAACCCTAGCCAAGTCCAGGATATAATAATGACTACCAAGCCAACCCTACCAAAGTCCAGGATATAATAATGACTACCAAGCCAACCCTACCCAAGTCCAGGATATAATAATGACTACCAAGTCAACCCTACCCAAGTCCAGGATATAATAATGACTACCAAGCCAACCCTACCCAAGTCCAGGATATAATAATGACTACCAAGTCAACCCTAGCCAAGTCCAGGATATAATAATGACTACCAAGTCAACCCTACCCAAGTCCAGGATATAATAATGACTACCAAGCCAACCCTACCCAAGTCCAGGATATAATAATGACTACCAAGCCAACCCTACCCAAGTCCAGGATATAATAATGACTACCAAGCCAACCCTACCCAAGTCCAGGATATAATAATGACTACCAAGCCAACCCTACCCAAGTCCAGGATATAATAATGACTACCAAGCCAACCCTACCCAAGTCCAGGATATAATAATGACTACCAAGCCATCCCTACCCAAGTCCAGGATATAATAATGACTACCAAGCCAACCCTACCCAAGTCCAGGATATAATAATGACTACCAAGTCAACCCAACCCAAGTCCAGGATATAATAATGACTACCAAGCCAACCCAAGTCCAGGATATAATAATGACTACCAAGTCAACCTTACCCAAGTCCAGGATATAATAATGACTACCAAGTCAACCCTACCCAAGTCCAGGATATAATAATGACTACCAAGTCAACCCTACCCAAGTCCAGGATATAATAATGACTACCAAGTCAACCCTACCCAAGTCCAGGATATAATAATGACTACCAAGCCAACCCAAGTCCAGGATATAATAATGACTACCAAGTCAATCCTACCCAAGTCCAGGATATAATAATGACTACCAAGCCAACCCAAGTCCAGGATATAATAATGACTACCAAGTCAACCCTACCCAAGTCCAGGATATAATAATGACTACCAAGCCAACCCAAGTCCAGGATATAATAATGACTACCAAGTCAACCCTACCCAAGTCCAGGATATAATAATGACTACCAAGCCAACCCTACCCAAGTCCAGGATAATAATAATGACTACCAAGTCAACCCAAGTCCAGGATATAATAATGACTACCAAGCCAACCCTACCCAAGTCCAGGATATAATAATGACTACCAAGTCAACCCTACCCAAGTCCAGGATAATAATAATGACTACCAAGCCAACCCTACCCAAGTCCAGGATATAATAATGACTACCAAGTCAACCCTACCCAAGTCCAGGATATAATAATGACTACCAAGTCAACCCTACCCAAGTCCAGGATATAATAATGACTACCAAGCCAACCCAAGTCCAGGATATAATAATGACTACCAAGTCAATCCTACCCACGTCCAGGATATAATAATGACTACCAAGCCAACCCAAGTCCAGGATATAATAATGACTACCAAGTCAACCCAACCCAAGTCCAGGATATAATAATGACTACCAAGCCAACCCAAGTCCAGGATATAATAATGACTACCAAGTCAACCCTACCCAAGTCCAGGATATAATAATGACTACCAAGTCAACCCTACCCAAGTCCAGGATATAATAATGACTACCAAGCCAACCCTACCCAAGTCCAGGATATAATAATGACTACCAAGTCAACCCTACCCAAGTCCAGGATATAATAATGACTACCAAGTCAATCCTACCCAAGTCCAGGATATAATAATGACTACCAAGCCAACCCAAGTCCAGGATATAATAATGACTACCAAGTCAACCCTACCCAAGTCCAGGATATAATAATGACTACCAAGTCAACCCTACCCAAGTCCAGGATATAATAATGACTACCAAGCCAACCCTACCCAAGTCCAGGATAATAATAATGACTACCAAGTCAACCCAAGTCCAGGATATAATAATGACTACCAAGCCAACCCTACCCAAGTCCAGGATATAATAATGACTACCAAGTCAACCCTACCCAAGTCCAGGATAATAATAATGACTACCAAGCCAACCCTACCCAAGTCCAGGATATAATAATGACTACCAAGTCAACCCTACCCAAGTCCAGGATATAAGACTTGATGAATATGAAGTCTTATCACATACCAGACATACCTAAATCCATCAGGGCCTGGGACCAGTCTTATCGATATCGGTGCTGGTCCAGTGAGCAACGGTTAGGTACTGTAGGTGCAGACCTCAACAGCATCATTTAAAATGAGCATATATATAATGCCGACGAATGGCAGGCCTGAAGGAGAGGAGTCCTGGTAGTTCATTTGTGCCACGCAGGGGGACTGTCAAGTGGATTTAAGGTAGGTCCAACAGTCCAGTCCCCCCCCCAACACACAAACACACCATTCATATGAAAAACCCATGTGAACAACTTTCCAAAACAAGTGAATAACCAGCCCTAACAACAACCAGTAGACAAGCCATGGTCCAGTAAGATACAGAAAGAGTAATCTCTGAACGCTGTACTGTACCTTCTGGAGCCTTTGGAATAGGTGAAGGTGAAGGTGGCGTCAGTGTATCTGAAATCTGAAATAAATAACAGGGGAAACAGAACGGGTCAGAACAGAAACCAAGAGAAGGGTTATTAACCAAGCCACTGCCATGCCAGGCCACAGGGGTGGGAAGTCCCCTTCAACAAATGCAGTTTCCATGGAAACATCAAAAGGGGGTTCCCACTGACCGACAAAAATATATAAAAAGGAGGTAAAATTGTTGGCCAATATTACACTGAACAAAAATATAAAATCACAACATGCAACAATTTCAAAGTTTTTACTAGAGTTACAATTCCTATAAATTAATTAATTAATTAATTAATTAGGCCCTAATCTATGGATGTCACCTGACTAGGAATACAGATATGCATTACGGGTCAAAGATACCTTTAAAAAAAAAGTAAAGGGTGTGGTCAGTATCTGGTGTGACCACCATTTTGTTTTTATTTAACTACGCTATGGAGCACAACACCTTTATTTAACCTGATGCAGCACGACACATCTCCTTCGCATAGAGTTGATCAGGCTGTTGATTGTGGCCTGTGGAATTTTGTCCCACTCCTCTTCAATGGCTGTGCGAAGTTGCTGGATATTGGCGGGAACTGGAACACGCTGTCGTACACGTCAATCCAGAGCATCCCAAACATGCTCAATGGGTGACATGTCTGGTGTGCATGTAGGTCACAGAAGAACTGGGACATTTTCAGCTTCCAGGAATTGTGTACAGATCCTTGCGACATGGGGCCGTTCATTATCATGCTGAAACATGAGGTGATGGTGGTGGATGAATGGCACGACAATGGGCCTCAAGATCTCGTCACGGTATCTCTGTGCATTCAAATTGCCATCGATAAAATGCAGCGGTTTGTTGTCCATAGCTTCTGCCTGCCCCATACCATAACCCCACCATGGGGCACTCTGTTCACAACGTTGACGTCGCCCACATGACGTCATACACGCTGTCTGCCATCTGCCCGGTACAGTTGAAACCAGGATTAATCCGTGAAGAGCACACTTCTGCAGCGTGCCAGTGGCCATCGAAGGTGAGCATTGGCCCACTGAAGTTGGTTACGACGCCGAACTTTTTGAACGTTCTGCCAAATTCTCTAAAATGACATTAGAAGCAGCTTATGGTAGAAAAATGAACATTTAATTCTCTGGTGGACATTCCTGCAGTCTGCCTGCCAATATGCACGCTCCCTCAACTTGAGACATCTGTCGCATTGTGTTATGTGACAAAACTGCACATTTTATGGTAGCCTTTTATTGTCCCCAGCACAAGGTGCACCTGTGTAAATCAGCTTCTTGATATGCCACAGCATGTCAGGTGGATGGATTATCTTGGCAAAGGAGAAATGTTCACAAACAAGGATGTAAACTAAATTGTGCACAACATTTGAAAGAAGTAAGATTTTAGTGCGTATGAAACATTTCTGGGATATTTTATTTCAGCTCATGAAACATGGGACCAACTCTTTACATGTTGCGTTAATATTTTTTGTCAGTATAAGTTTACACAACCGTTAGTCTATGTCCGGTACAACTAACGTCGATAGGTGAATAGACTAGTTACGGCTGGTGTCATCAATATTATGTCTGTCTGTCCATCTGTAGGGATGTTTAACCAAATCCCAGTGTCATCATGACAAGCATATTAATGTTCTTTTTCTGCTCCATTAGATTTTAATTTATTTCAAATAATTAGTCACATTTAAAAATACAAATAAAAACTTTCCGTACCATGGTCAAATGTTTTGCCAGACCAAAATGTAATGATAACTCAGACACTGTTAGGCTTAACCAATTTAATCATCGCACACACACACACACACACCAATCAAATAAAATGTCGGTCTATAAATTAGATTCATTTGTGATATTGACAACTGTGTCTAGAAGGTGTTTTTTTGATGCTTTTTGCTATCGAGGACAAGGACTAAACGGAGGAGTGTGTGTGTGTGTGTGTGTGTGTGTGTGTGTGTGTATCAACATACACCGTAGGGCTTTATTAACCTGGGTGGAACACGTACCGTTCCACTACCACGGCTGTACACAGACACTCACCAGAGAAAAGGCAGTCTTTCTCTGCCTTGCACCTTTGAATTACGATGTCGACGTCTTTTTGTATTCTCTCTTGTCTTGAACACATCCCCATGAAATAAAACCCCACAGGAATGGCTTCTCTTCTCTAATAAAAGACAAAATAAGATCCCATCAAAAAGGACTGATGTATTTCCAGTAATCTGAATTTTCGATGGAGCTGGTTGATATTGCTTCTGGTTATATTCCAGGTGTGTCCAATCGTCGTACCGTTTCGTTTTCAGCTCGTAGCGGATATCATCTCGAATAACTACCGATGATGATACTATTATACAGCAGTAGTAGTAGTAGATAGCCTGTTCCACTTTTACTCCTAAAGCCCCAGTCTCCACACTTCACTGAGCACTGCTAAACCCAATAATGGCGATCTGTAAAAGCTAAGATCAAAGATGGTTATTAACCAAGATAGACCCGAGCCTGTCGTTTCCAATGAAGGCAAATGAATCATAGCGGGCCGAACAAGCACCAGTTAGTGAGATCCTATTGGCAGCAGTCTGCCATTTATTTAGGATATTTCCATTGGGGGACGCATACTCTGTGATGTTCGCGTGTACAATCACTAAAAATCACCCTTGCAATCAATTAAAATGGAGAGCGAAAAAAATTACTTCGAGCAAAGGGTAAAATCTTCCACTCGATTTGTTACAGATTCAAATGTTGTAATATCCGATAACCAGTAAGAGATCAAATGTTTCATTGATGAGATGAATGTGCAGAATGTCGGCCATAATAAATCTCACGCTATGTTCTTCCACCGCCGCCCACTGGGCTTCCACTCATCACCATATTTGGAAACGCCAACCGGATGATTCACATTTATATATCCGGTGAAATATCTGGCTCATTGTTCTATCTGTGCTTAAAAATGATGAGCCTACCGATGCTGGTCTTAAAGTGAAACCAACATCGCTTTAACTCCAACTAAGGTCGTCGCTAGTTACCACAGCCACAAAGTCCTAAACCCCGCCTATTTCCACCACTTCTTTTTTAAATCAGATTTGAAACCTAACCTCAAACCTAACCTCACCAGTTTTTACCTAAAAGATGGTAAAAACTGGTGAGAGCATCAATGACATAGGAGAGAAGAGGAGGTTTACCCACACAACTAGATAACACACAACACTAGACTAGATAACACAACAACACTAGACTAGATAACACACAACACAACACTAGACTAGATAACACAACAACACAGCACTAGACTAGATAACACAACAACACTAGACTAGACTAGATAACACAACAACACTAGACTAGATAACACAACAACACTAGACTAGACTAGATAACACACAACAACACTAGACTAGACTAGATAACACACAACAACACTAGACTAGATAACACAACAACACTAGACTAGACTAGATAACACAACAACACTAGACTAGATAACACAACAACACTAGACTAGACTAGATAACACAACAACACTAGACTAGACTAGATAACACACAACAACACTAGACTAGACTAGATAACACACAACAACACTAGACTAGATAACACAACAACACAACACTAGACTAGATAACACAACAACACTAGACTAGATAACACACAACACAACACTAGACTAGATAACACAACAACACAACACTAGACTAGATAACACAACAACACAACACTAGACTAGATAACACACAACACTAGACTAGATAACACACAACACAACACTAGACTAGATAACACAACAACACAGCACTAGACTAGATAACACAACAACACAACACTAGACTAGAAAACACAACAACACAACACTAGACTAGACTAGATAACACACAACACAACACTAGACTAGATAACACAACAACACAACACTAGACTAGAAAACACAACAACACTAGACTAGACTAGATAACACACAACACAACACTAGACTAGATAACACACAACACTAGACTAGATAACACACAACACTAGACTAGATAACACAACAACACTAGACTAGATAACACAACAACACTAGACTAGATAACACAACAACACAACACTAGACTAGATAACACAACAACACTAGACTAGATAACACAACAACACTAGACTAGATAACACACAACAACACTAGACTAGATAACACAACAACACTAGACTAGACTAGATAACACAACAACACTAGACTAGACTAGATAACACACAACACTAGACTAGATAACACACAACACTAGACTAGATAACACAACAACACTAGACTAGATAACACACAACACTAGACTAGACTAGATAACACACAACACTAGACTAGATAACACAACAACACAACACTAGACTAGATAACACAACAACACTAGACTAGATAACACAACAACACTAGACTAGATAACACACAACACAACACTAGACTAGATAACACACAACACTAGACTAGATAACACACAACACTAGACTAGATAACACAACAACACTAGACTAGATAACACACAACACAACACTAGACTAGATAACACACAACACTAGACTAGATAACACAACAACACTAGACTAGATAACACAACAACACTAGACTAGATAACACAACAACACAACAACACTAGACTAGATAACACAACAACACTAGACTAGGTAACACAACAACACTAGACTAGATAACACAACAACACTAGACTAGATAACACAACAACACTAGACTAGATAACACAACAACACAACACTAGACTAGATAACACACAACACTAGACTAGATAACACAACAACACTAGACTAGATAACACAACAACACTAGACTAGATAACACAACAACACAACAACACTAGACTAGATAACACAACAACACAACACTAGACTAGATAACACAACAACACTAGACTAGATAACACACAACACAACACTAGACTAGAAAACACAACAACACTAGACTAGATAACACAACAACACTAGACTAGATAACACACAACACAACACTAGACTAGATAACACAACAACACTACACTAGACTAGATAACACAACAACACAACACTAGACTAGATAACACACAACACTAGACTAGATAACACACAACACTACACTAGACTAGATAACACACAACACAACACTAGACTAGATAACACAACAACACTACACTAGACTAGATAACACAACAACACAACACTAGACTAGATAACACACAACACTAGACTAGATAACACACAACACTACACTAGACTAGATAACACAACACTAGACTAGATAACACAACAACACTAGACTAGATAACACACAACACAGCACTAGAATAGATAACACAACAACACTAGACTAGATAACACACAACACTAGAATAGATAACACAACAACACTAGAATAGATAACACACAACACTAGACTAGATAACACAACAACACAGCACTAGAATAGATAACACAACAACACTAGACTAGATAACACACAACACTAGAATAGATAACACAACAACACTAGAATAGATAACACAACAACACAACACTAGACTAGACTAGATAACACACAACACAACAACACTAGACTAGATAACACAACAACACAACACTAGACTAGACTAGATAACACACAACACTAGATAACACACAACACTAGACTAGACTAGATAACACAACAACACAACAACATTAGACTAGATAACACAACAACACTAGACTAGATAACACAACACACAACACTAGACTAGACTAGATAACACACAACACTAGATAACACACAACACTAGACTAGATAACACAACACACAACACTAGACTAGACTAGATAACACACAACACTAGACTAGATAACACACAACACTAGACTAGATAACACAACACACAACACTAGACTAGACTAGATAACACACAACACTAGATAACACACAACACTAGATAACACACAACACAACACTAGACTAGATAACACACAACACTAGATAACACACAACACTAGATAACACACAACACTAGATAACACTAGATAACACACAACACTAGATAACACTAGATAACACAACACATTTACATTTTAGTCATTTAGCAGACGGTCTTATCCAGAGCGACTTACAGTAGTGAATACATACATTTCATTTTCATTTCATGCATTTAAAAAAAATAAAAAATTGTACTGGCCCCCCGTGGGAATCGAACCGACAACCCTGGCGTTGCACACACCATGCTCTACCAACTGAGCCACAGGCAAGGCTGACACTAGACTAAATAACACGCAACACTATTATACTATTAGACAGTCATTATATTATACTATATTGGTTTTCTTTAGACGGTCATTATATTAAATATATTATACTATATGGGTCTTCATTAGACGGTCATTATATTATATGGGTCTTCATTAGCCTGTCATTATATTATATTAAATATATTATACTATATTGGTCTTCATTAGCCTGTCATTATATTATATTATACTATATGGGTCTTCATTAGCCTGTCATTATATTATATTAAATATATTATACTATATGGGTATTCATTAGCCTGTCATTATATTATATTATACTATATGGGTCTTCATTAGCCTGTCATTATATTATATTATACTATATGGGTCTTCATTAGCCTGTCATTATATTATATTATATTATATGGGTCTTCATTAGACTGTCATTATATTATATTATACTATATGGGTCTTCATTAGACTGTCATTATATTATTTCAAATATATTATACTATATGGGTCTTCATTAGCCTGTCATTAAATTATATTATACTATATGGGTCTTCATTAGCCTGTCATTATATTATATTATATTATATGGGTCTTCATTAGACTGTCATTATATTATATTATACTATATGGGTCTTCATTAGACTGTCATTATATTATTTAAAATATATTATACTATATGGGTCTTCATTAGCCTGTCATTATATTATATTAAATATATTGGTCTTCATTAGCATGTCATTATATTATATTATACTATATGGGTCTTCTTTAGACGGTCATTTAAATATATTATATGGGTCTTCATTAGACTGTCATTATATTATATTAAATATATTATAGTATATGAGTCTTCATTAGCCTGTCATTATATTATACTATACTATATGGGTCTTCATTAGCCTGTCATTATATTATATTATACTATATGGGTCTTCATTAGCCTGTCATTATAATATATTATACTATATGGGTCTTAATTAGCCTGTCATTATATTATATTATATTATATGGGTCTTCATTAGACTGTCATTATATTATATTAAATATATTATACTATATGGGTCTTCATTAGCCTGTCATTATATTATATTAAATATATTGGTCTTCATTAGCCTGTCATTATATTATATTATACTATATGGGTCTTCTTTAGACGGTCATTTAAATATATTATATGGGTCTTCATTAGCCTGTCATTATATTATATTAAATATATTATACTATATTGGTCTTCATTAGCCTGTCATTATATTATATTATACTATATGGGTCTTCATTAGCCTGTCATTATATTATATTAAATTTATTATACTATATGGGTATTCATTAGCCTGTCATTATATTATATTATACTATATGGGTCTTCATTAGCCTGTCATTATATTATATTATACTATATGGGTCTTCATTAGCCTATCATTATATTATATTATACGATATGGGTCTTCATTAGCCTGTCATTATATTATATTATACTATATGGGTCTTCTTTAGACGGTCATTTAAATATATTATATGGGTCTTCATTAGACTGTCATTATATTAAACTATATGGGTCATCATTAGAAGGTCATTATATTATATTATATGGGTCTTCACCAAAGCCCCATATACTACCCACCACTGCGACCTGTACGCTCTCGTTGGCTGGCCCTCGCTTCATACTCGTCGCCAAACCCACTGACTCCAGGTCATCTACAAGACCCTGCTAGGTAAAGTCCCCCCTTATCTCCGCTCACTGGTCACCATAGCAGCACCCACCTGTAGCACGCGCTCCAGCAGGTATATCTCTCTGGTCATCCCCAAAGCCAATTCCTCCTTTGGCCGCCTCTCCTTCCAGTTCTCTGCTGCCAATGACTGGAACGAACTACAAAAATCTCTGAAACTGGAAACGCTTATCTCCCTCACTAGCTTTAAGCACCAGCTGTCAGAGCAGCTCACAGCTCACAGAGCAGCTCACAGAGCACCTGTACATAGCCCATCTAAAATTTAGCCCAAACAACTACCTCTTCCCCTACTGTATTTATTTATTTATTTTGCTCTTTTGCACCCCATTATTTCTATTTCTACTTTGCACTTTCTTCCACTACAAATCTACCATTCCAGTGTTTTTCTTGCTATACTTTATTTACTTTGCCACCATGGCCTTTTTTGCCTTTACCTCCCTTATCTCACCTCATTTGCTCACATTGTATATAGATTTATTTTTCTACTGTATTATTGACTGTAAGTTTGTTTTACTCCATGTGCAACTCTGTGTTGTTGTATGTTGTCGAACTGCTTTGCTTTATCTTGGCCAGGACGCAATTGTAAATGAGAACTTGTTCTCAACTTGCCTACCTGGTTAAATAAAGGTGAAATAAAAATAAAAAAATGAATTAGAAGGTCATTATATTCTATGGGTCTTCATTAGACGGTCATTATATTATATTTGTCACGGTTGTCGTAAGGAGGAGCGGACCAAAGTGCAGCGTGTGTGTCGTTCCACATTTTAATTACACTGTGAAACTATGCAATACATAAACATAAACTAAAGCACAAAACAACAAACCGTGACGCAGAGTTGAAACATACACTACTCAAAAACAATCGCCCACAAACCCAGGTGGGACAAACACCAACTTAAATAGGACCTCCAATTAGAGACAACGATGACCAGCTGCCTCTAATTGGAGATCATCCCAAACAAAGCCCAACATAGAAATACAAAACTAGAACAACCCAACATAGAAATACAAAACTAGAACAACCCAACATAGAAAATCTAAATTAGAAAAAAAAAACTGTCACGCCCTGACCTACTCTACCATAGAAAATAACTGCTTTCTATGGTCAGGACGTGACAATATTATACTATACAGGTCTTCATTAGACGGTCATTATATTATAATATACTCTATGGGTCTTCATTAGACGGTCATTACATTATATTACACTATATGGGTCTTCATTAGAAGGTCATTATATAATATAGCTGAAGACAAGACAAACTGAAGACAAGACATAATGAAGACGAGACAAACTGGAGACAAGACAAACTGTGCTTCTGATTTACCATATAGGAGCCACACCTAGCTATAGCCTTCTCAGATACAGATATAATAGGAGTAGCTATACAGCTATAATAGGAGTAGCTATACAGCTATAATAGGACTATCTATACAGCTATAATAGGAGTAGCTATACAGCTATAGCCTTCTCAGATACAGATATAATAGGAGTAGCTATACAGCTATAATAGGAGTAGCTATACAGCTATAATAGGAGTAGCTATACAGCTATAATAGGAGTAGCTATACAGCTATAATAGGAGTAGCTATACAGCTATAATAGGACTATCTATACAGCTATAATAGGAGTAGCTATACAGCTATAATAGGAGTAGCTATACAGCTATAATAGGACTATCTATACAGCTATAATAGGAGTAGCTATACAGCTATAATAGGAGTAGCTATACAGCTATAATAGGAGTAGCTATACAGCTATAATAGGAGTAGCTATACAGCTATAATAGGAACAGGCATACAGCTATAATAGGAACAGGCATACAGTTATAATAGGACTATCTATGCAGCTATAATAGGAGTAGCTATACAGCTATAATATGACTATCTATACAGCTATAATTGGAGTAGCTATACAGCTATAATAGGAGTAGCTATACAGCTATAATTGGAGTAGCTATACAGCTATAATAGGAGCAGGCATACAGCTATAATAGGAGTAGCTATACAGCTATAATAGGAGTAGCTATACAGCTATAATTGGAGTAGCTATACAGCTATAATAGGAGTAGCTATACAGCTATAATAGGAGTAGCTATACAGCTATAATTGGAGTAGCTATACAGCTATAATAGGAGTAGCTATACAGCTATAATAGGAGTAGCTATACAGCTATAATTGGAGTAGCTATACAGCTATAATAGGAGTAGCTATACAGCTATAATAGGAGCAGATATACAGTTATAATAGGACTATCTATGCAGCTATAATAGGAGCGGCAAATCATGTCCAATCAATTGAATTTACCACTTGAGCTCAATATAAAGTCTCATAGCAAAGGATCTGATTAGTTATGTAAATAAAGTATTTCAGTTATAATTTTTTTTATAAATTTGCAAAAATTCTAAAAACCTCTTTTCACTTTTGTCATTATGGGGTATTGTGTGCAGATTTCTGAGGAAATAGTTTGATTTAATCCATTTTAGAATAAGGCTGTAAAGTAACAAAATGTGCGTCTGAATACTTTCCGAAGACACTGTACCTACAGTTGAAGTCGGAAGTTTATATACACCTTAGCCAATTACATTTAAACACAGTTTTTCACAATTCCTGACATCTAATCCGAGTAAAAATTCCCTGTCTTAGGTCAGTTAGGATCACCACTTTATTTTAATAATGTGAAATGTCAGAATAACAGGAGAGAGAATGATTTATTTCAGCTTTTATTTCTTTTATCACATTCCCAGTGGGTCAGAAGTTTACATACACTCAATTAGTATTTGGTAGCATTGCCTTTAAATTGTTTAACTTGGGTCAAACGTTTCGGGTAGCGTTCCACAAGCTTCCTACAATAAGTTGGGTGAATTTTGGCTCATTCCTCCTGAAAGAGCTGGTGTAACTGAGTCAGGTTTGTAGTCCTCCTTGCTCGCACACACTTTTTCAGTTTTACCCACACATTTTCTATAGGATTGAGGCCAGGGCTTTGTGATGGTCACTCCAATACCTTGACTTTGTTGTCCTTAAGCCATTTTGCCACAACTTTGGAAGTGTGCTTGGGATCATTGTTCCTTTGGAAGACCCATTTGCAACCAAGCTTTAACTTCCAGACTGATGTCTTGAGATGTTGCTTCAATATATCCACATAATTTTGCTGCCTCATGATGCCATCTAATTTGTGAAGTGCACCAGTCCCTCCTGCAGCAAAGCACCCCCACAACATGATGCTGCCACCCCCGTGCTTCACGGTTGGGATGGTGTTCTTCGGCTTGCAAGCCTCCCCCTTTTTCCTCCAAACGTAACAATGGTCATTATGGCCAAACAGTTATATTTTTGTTTCATCAGACCAGAGGCCATTTCTCCAAAAAGTATGATCTTTGTCCCCATGTGCAGTTGCAAACCGTAGTCTGGCTTTTTTATGGGGGTTTTGGAGCTGTGGCTTCTTCCTTGCTGAGCGGCCTTTCAGGTTATTTCGATATAGGACTCGTTTTACTGTGATTTTTTTTTGTATATTTTCGACTTCAACTGTATATATATTTGGGTAATTGATACCTACTTGTATATGGTTAATAATGGATTTTTGAAAATGAAAGAAAAATATGTAAAATTTATTTATTTCTAATTTTGTCATCAACATGTATTATTTTTTTCCATAGACAGACACACACACACACACACACACACACACACACACACACACACACACACACACACACACACACACACACACACACACACACACACACACACACACACACACACACACACACACACACACACCACATCTGTAGATGTTAGAGGATACACAAACACTTTGGTTTGTTAAAGGAAGAATAACTGACTGCAACTCTTAAATCAAATATTTTTTATTTTTTATTGTCACATGCACCAAATACAACAGGTGTAGACCTTCCAGTGAAATACTTACTTACAAGCCCCTTAACCAACAATGCAGTTCAAGAAATAGAGTTAAGAAAATATTTACTAAATAAAATAAATAAAAAAATAAAATAAAAAGTAACAATTAAATAACAATATATACAGGGGGTACCTGTACCAAGTCAACGTGTGGGGATACAGGTTAGTGGAGTTAATTTGTACATGTAGGTAGAGGTAAAGTGACTATGCATAGATAATAAACAGAGAGTTTATTAAATAGTGTAAATAGTCCGGGTGGCCATTTGATTAATTGTTCAGCAGTCTTAAGGTTTGGAGGTAGAAGCTGTTAAGGAGCCTTTTGGACCTAGACTCCGGTACCACTTGCTGTGCGGTAGAGGAGAGAACAGTCTATGACTTGGGTGACTGGAGTCTTTGACAATTTTTTGGGACTTCCTCTGAAACAACCTAGAATAGAGGTCCTGGATGACACGAAGCTTGGCCCCAGTGACGTACTGGGCTGTACGCACTACCCTCTCACGAGCAGTTGCCGTACCAGGCGGTGATGCAATCAGGCAGGATGCTCTTGATGGTGCAGCTGTAGAACTTTTTGAGGATCTGGGGACCCATGCCAAATCTTTTCAGTCTCCTGAGGGGGAATAGGTGTTGTAGTGCCCTCTTCACAACTGTCTTGGTATGTTTGGGCCATGATAGTTTGTTGGTTATGTGGACACCAAGGAACTTGAAACTCTCTACCCGCTCCACTACAGCCCTGTCAATGGAGGCATGTCCGGCCCTCCTTTATTTAACCTTTATTTAACCTTTATTTAACTAGGCAAGTCAGTTAAGAACAAATTCTTATTTACAATGACGGTCTACTAGGGAACAGTGGGTTAACTGCCCTGTTCAGGGGCAGAACGACAGATTTTTACCTTGTCAGCTTGGGGATTCGATCGAGCAAACTTCCAGATACTGGCCCAACGCTCTAACCACTAGGCTACCTGCTGCTTACTAGTCCAACGCTCTAACCACTAGGCTACCTGCTGCTTACTAGTCCAACGCTCTAACCACTAGGCTACCTGCTGCTTACTAGTCCAACGCTCTAACCACTAGGCTACCTGCTGGTTACTAGTCCAACGCTCTAACCACTAGGCTACCTGCTGGTTACTAGTCCAACGCTCTAACCACTAGGCTACCTGCTGCTTACTAGTCCAACGCTCTAACCACTAGGCTACCTGCTGGTTACTAGCCCAACGCTCTAACCACTAGGCTACTTGCTGGTTACTAGCCCAACGCTCTAACCACTAGGTTACCTGCTGGTTACTGGCCCAACGCTCTAACCACTAGGCTACCTGCTGGTTACTAGTCTAACCCTCTAACCACTAGGCTACCTGCTGGTTACTAGCCCAACGCTCTAACCACTAGGTTACCTGCTGGTTACTGGCCCAACACTCTAACCACTAGGCTACCTGCTGGTTACTAGTCCAACCCTCTAACCACTAGGCTACCTGCTGGTTACTAGTCCAACGCTCTAACCACTAGGCTACCTGCTGGTTACTAGTCCAACGCTCTAACCACTAGGCTACCTGCCTCTAACCACTAGGCTACCTGCTGGTTACTAGTCCAACGCTCTAACCACTAGGCTACCTGCTGGTTACTAGTCCAACGCTCTAACCACTAGGCTACCTGCCTCTAACCACTAGGCTACCTGCTGGTTACTAGTCCAACGCTCTAACCACTAGGCTACCTGCTGGTTACTAGTCCAACGCTCTAACCACTAGGCTACCTGCTGGTTACTAGTCCAACACTCTAACCACTAGGTTACCTGCAGGTTACTAGTCCAACACTCTAACCACTAGGCTACCTGCTAGTCCAACGCTCTAACCACTAGGCTACCTGCTGGTTACTAGTCCAACACTCTAACCACTAGGCTACCTGCTGGTTACTAGTCCAACGCTCTAACCACTAGGCTACCTGCTGGTTACTAGTCCAACGCTCTAACTACTAGGCTACCTGCTGGTTACTAGTCCAACCCTCTAACCACTAGGCTACCTGCTGGTTACTAGTCCAACGCTCTAACCACTAGGCTACCTGCTGGTTACTAGTCCAACGCTCTAACCACTAGGCTACCTGCTGGTTACTAGTCCAACCCTCTAACCACTAGGCTACCTGCTGGTTACTGGCCCAACGCTCTAACCACTAGGCTACCTGCTGGGTACTAGTCCAACCCTCTAACCACTAGGCTACCTGCTGGTTACCAGTCCAACGCTCTAACCACTAGGCTACCTGCTGGTTACTAGTCCAACACTCTAACCACTAGGCTACCTGCTGGTTACTAGTCCAACGCTCTAACCACTAGGCTACCTGCTGGTTACTAGTCCAACCCTCTAACCACTAGGCTACCTGCTGGTTACTAGTCCAACGCTCTAACCACTAGGCTACCTGCTGGTTACTAGTCCAACGCTCTAACCACTAGGCTACCTGCCTCTAACCACTAGGCGACCTGCCTCTAACCACTAGGCTACCTGCCTCCCCCTGTAGTCCACGGTCATCTCCTTTATCTTTTTCATGTTGTCCTCTCTGGCCTCCTCCCTATATGCTGTCTCATCGTTGTTGGGGATCAGGCATACCACTGCTGTGTTGTCAGCAAACTTAATGATGGTGTTGGAATCATGCTTGGCCACGCAGTCATGGGTGAACAGGGAGGACAGGAGGGGACAAAGCAAGCACCCCTGAGTGGCCTGCATTAAAGAGCCGGCCGCTCTGGATGAGCATTTTCTTGTTTGCTTATGGCCTTTTATACAGCTCATTGAGTGCTGTCTTAGTGCTAGCATCAGTTTGTGGTGGTAAATGGATGGCTACGAAAATACAGATGAAAACTCTCTTGGTAGATAGCGTAGTCTACAGCTTATTATGAGGTACTCTACCTCAGGCGAGCAATACCTCAAGACCTCTTTAATATTAGACATTGTGCATCAGCTGTTATTGACAAATACCCACTCCCACCCCTCGTCTTACCAGACGTAGCTGTTCTGTCCTGCCGAGGCACGGAAAACCCAGCCAACTGAATATTATGCGTGTCGTCGTTCAGCAACGACTAGGTGAAACATAATATATTACAGTATTTAATGTCCCATTGGTAGGATAGTCTCGAGTGGAGAGATCATCCAGTTTATTTTCCAGTGACGGCACGTTGACGGGGATTTGGTTCTTTGTCCAGTTCGAGGTGAGTAATCGCTGTTCTGATTCCAGAAGCTCTTTTTGGTCATAAGAGACGGTAGCAGCAACATTATGTACAAAATAAGTTAAAAACAATGTGAAAAAACAACAGTAAAACAGTTGATTAGGAGCCAGTAAAACGGCAGCCGTCCCCTTCGGCGCCATTATTCATCTCAGTCAAAATGTCTACAGTTAATGATGACAGTACAGTGTTTCATTAACTGGCAGGGGTTCATTCTATAGCTAAAGGACTCTTGATATCTCCAAAAGTGATAAGTATCATTTTTGTCTTAATCTGTTGTTGTCTAGTACTGTCTTTTTGCAAGCTAGCTAGGGTCATCTACTTTAAGTGCTTCCTGTCTTTCCTGTAGCCTACTTGGTGTATGAACTGCTTCCTGTCTTCCCAGTAGTCTACTTGGTGTATGAACTGCTTCCTGTCTTCCCAGTAGTCTACTTGGTGTGTGAACTGCTTCCTGACTTCCCAGTAGTCTACTTGGTGTGTGAACTGCTTCCTGTCTTCCCAGTAGTCTACTTGGTGTGTGAACTGCTTCCTGTCTTCCCAGTAGTCTACTTGGTGTGTAAACTGCCTCCTGTCTTCCCAGTAGTCTACTTGGTGTGTGAACTGCTTCCTGTCTTCCCAGCAGTCTACTTGGTGTGTGAACTGCTTCCTGTCTTCCCAGTAGTCTACTTGGTGTGTGAACTGCTTCCTGTCTTCCCAGTAGTCTACTTGGTGTGTGAACTGCTTCCTGTCTTCCCAGTAGTCTACTTGGTGTGTGAACTGCTTCCTGTCTTCCCAGTAGTCTACTTGGTGTGTGAACTGCTTCCTGTCTTCCCAGTAGTCTACTTGGTGTGTGAACTGCTTCCTGTCTTCCCAGTAGTCTACTTGGTGTGTGAATTGCTTCCTGTCTTCCCAGTAGTCTACTTGGTGTGTGAACTGCTTCCTGTCTTCCCAGTAGTCTACTTGGTGTATGAACTGCTTCCTGTCTTCCCAGTAGCCTACTTGGTGTGTGAACTGCTTCCTGTCTTCCCAGTAGTCTACTTGGTGTGTGAACCGCTTCCTGTCTTCCCAGTAGTCTACTTGGTGTGTGAACTGCTTCCTGTCTTCCCAGAAGTCTACTTGGTGTGTGAACTGCTTCCTGTCTTCCCAGTAGTCTACTTGGTGTGTGAACTGCTTCCTGTCTTCCCAGTAGTCTACTTGGTGTGTGAACTGCTATCTGTCTTCCCAGTAGTCTACTTGGTGTGTGAACTGCTTCCTGTCTTCCCAGTAGTCTACTTGGTGTATGAACTGCTTCCTGTCTTCCCAGTAGTCTACTTGGTGTGTGAACTGCTTCCTGTCTTCCCATTAGTCTACTTGCTGTGTGAACTGCTTCCTGTCTTCCCAGTAGTCTACTTGGTGTGTGAACTGCTTCCTGTCTTCCCAGTAGTCTACTTGGTGTATGAACTGCTTCCTGTCTTCCCAGTAGTCTACTTGGTGTGTGAACTGCTTCCTGTCTTCCCAGTAGTCTACTTGGTGTATGAACTGCTTCCTGTCTTCCCAGTAGTCTACTTGGTGTATGAACTGCTTCCTGTCTTCCCAGTAGTCTACTTGGTGTGTGAACTGCTTCCTGTCTTCCCAGTAGTCTACTTGGTGTGTGAACTGCTTCCTGTCTTCCCAGTAGTCTACTTGGTGTATGAACTGCTTCCTGTCTTCCCAGTAGTCTACTTGGTGTGTGAACTGCTTCCTGTCTTCCCAGTAGTCTACTTGGTGTATGAACTGCTTCCTGTCTTCCCAGTAGTCTACTTGGTGTATGAACTGCTTCCTGTCTTCCCAGTAGTCTACTTGGTGTGTGAACTGCTTCCTGTCTTCCCAGTAGTCTACTTGGTGTGTGAACTTGCAGCTGATTGTTGACACATCAACCAGGATCAAGGGGCAGGGCAATTTGTGATTGTTGTTTTTATAATTAGTAGCTTTTTTGGAGGGGGAGTGGTTTCACCTCTGCAAGGCAATTATAAATTAGTGTTAGTATTTAGTACTGTCTAAATTTAGTCGCAATCTTCTCTCTCTCTCACTACTCTCTCCTCTTCTATCCTATCATCTCTCCCTTTTGCTAAATCCTTCTCGCTCCTGTCTCCTGATTCTGCCTCTTCGACCCTACTCTCCTCCCTTTCTGCATCCTATGACTTGCACTGTACCCTTTCTTCCCAGCTGGCTGGGCCCTCCCCTCCTGCTCCGTGGCCGAGTGACTCATGGGGAGCTTACAGAACAGGGCTGCGGTCAGCTGAGCAAAAATGGAGGAAAACTAATCTTCTGGAGGTCCTATCATCCTTTCACTCCCTCCTCTCTACCTTCTCTTCCTCTGTATCTGCTGCTAAAGCCACTTTCTACCAGTCTAAATGTCAAGCTTCTGCCTCTAAACCTAGGAAACTCTTTTCCACCTTCTCCTCCCTCCTTAATCCTCCATCTCTGCGGTCGACTTTGTCAGCCCCTTTGAAAAGAAGGTTGACGACATCCGCTCCACATTCACTCAGCCTATTGAGTCCACTGGTCCCACTCACACAGAACAACTCAAACATCAAACAAGTGACTCGCTCCTGCCAGTTCATGCTCTACAACAGCCGTAGAGTATCACCTTTCCTCACACAGGAAGTGGTGCGATTCCTAATCCAGGCACTTGCCATACCCAGTCTAGACGACTGCAACTCGCTGTTTTCTGGTTTCCCCGCTTCTACCGTCAAACCCCTGTAATTTATCGAGAACACCACAGCCTACCTGGTGTTCAACCTTCCTAAGCTTTCCCATGTCACCCTGCTCCTCCGCTCACTTCACTGGCTTCCAGTCAAAGCTCGCATTCACTACAAGACCATGGTACTTGCCTACAGAGCAGCAAGAGGAACTGCCCCTCCCTACTTTAAGGCTGTGCTCAAACCCTACACCCCAACCCAAGTACTCCACTCTGCCACCTCTGGTCTCTTGGCCCTCCAATCCCTACTAACTGTCAGTCAATCTGGATTGTATTTTACCTTTATTTAACTAGGCAAATCAGTTAAGAAATTCTTATTTACTAAGACGGTACTACCCCGGCCAAACCCTAAGCCAGACGACGCTCGGCCAATTGTGCGCCATCCTATGGGACTCCCAGTCACGGCCGGTTGTGATACAGCTTGGAATCGAACCAGGGTCTGTAATTACACTTCGAGCACTGAGATGCAGTGCCTTAGACCGCTGCGCTACTCGGGAACCCAAGAGGATAAGAGGATCTGCTAAATAAAATCGGTTTCTAAAGTCCAGGATCATTCTTGGTTAAAATAATGGCTGAATGACGGGCTTACTCTAACAAGTCTTCACTCTCTTGAAATCTACTTCTAGAAAAATAAACTGAGCTTAGAAAAGGTGATTTCAAGGGAAAAAAGACTTGAACTGAAAGTTTTAACAAGTTAATTGAACACATACCTCCAGACAGTGCACAGTTAAAATAGACAATTGAACACGCTTTAATGACACTGAAAATGTGTACATTACTGATTCAGATTTGTACAAAAATATTCCCAAGTACAGATTATTTTTATTATTATTTTTTTTTTTTACAGAAATAACACATCCTAGAAACTATTGTGCCCACTGTCAGGGATTCCCTTAGCTCTGGGCTCATATTCACAAAGCGTCATAGAATATAAATGCTGATCTAAGATCAGATCGATCCTGTCCATATACTGTAATCTTACTTATTATGATGTAAAAGCACACACACACTGATTCTAGATCAGCACTCTTACTGCTTTACGACTACAGGTCCTGGCGCTGTGTGAAAGGTGTCACCGACTAGGATTCGAACCCAGGTCAGCGGTCACAAGACTGTATTAGCCATTTATGAGACACTTCTTAAATAGGGCCTTGATCATAGCACTACAGCAAGGTAAGGCAACCCTACCGCAGGCACTTCATGTTTTGGATTTAACCGACCTAGAAGACCAGGTGGGATGAATTTTAGGCAATTACTGAACTGATCAATTAGCTCAGTTGGTTAGATTTGGCTCGTAGTTGGAACCAAATCCTGCTGTACCTGAGGCCCTGCAGGAACAGGGTTGCCTACCCTGCACTACAGGGACTACTGTTCCCTGCCACACAAAGTGTTATTCTACTTGTTTTCTGTTCAAAATTGCATCCTATTCCCTATATAAATGCACTACTTTTGACCACTCCTGTAAGTGAGCAAATTTGATTTCCTGTGATGTATGTAATATCAAAACCAAACGCCAAAAAAATAAAAAAATTAAATATATACACATGAAAAGAACATGTACAAAGCAGAAGAAAAACCTGAATTGACCAAACGTTTGTTGTAGCTTTTTTGTTAATCATCATTATCAGATAGATATTCAACAGCAGATCGTTTCCTTTAATAAAACAGCATAAAACCAAAGATAGAGCGATTTCAGATATTCTGAGCAATTTCATATTTTTCATCATTGCAGTTAAAATAGCCTGTAAATGTACAAATTCTCCAAATGTATATTGTGCTGCACGATAATGATCTTACGTACACAACTAATCAAAACATACACTGCAATTCAAAATGACAGTTTAAATTCAAACTAAACCAATAGAAAGACGTTCAGTCAGCCTAATTCAAATGTACAGTAACACGAGACAATATTTACAATGAGCGCTCCGAAACAAGAGTTGTGCTTCAGAATGTAAGAGCTGTGGGTATTGTAATACACGGTTTGAACCCTGCCAGATACAGTAACCTACCATACGTGTTACACCTTTAACTGTAAGGCATGTCACATTTACAGTAACATACCATACGTGTTACACCTTTAACCGTAAGACATGTCACATTTACAGTAACATACCATACATGTTACACCTTTAACCGTAAGACATGTCACATTTACAGTAACATACCATACGTGTTACACCTTTAACCGTAAGGCATGTCACATTTACAGTAACATACCATACATGTTACACCTTTAACCGTAAGACATGTCACATTTACAGTAACATACCATACGTGTTACACCTTTAACCGTAAGACATGTCACATTTACAGTAACCTACCATACATGTTACACCTTTAACCGTAAGACATGTCACATTTACAGTAACCTACCATACATGTTACACCTTTAACCGTAAGACATGTCACATTTACAGTAACCTACCATACATGTTACACCTTTAACCGTAAGATATGTCACATTTACAGTAACATACCATACGTGTTACACCTTTAACCGTAAGACATGTCACATTTACAGTAACATACCATACGTGTTACACCTTTAACCGTAAGGCATGTCACATTTACAGTAACATACCATACATGTTACACCTTTAACCGTAAGACATGTCACATTTACAGTAACATACCATACGTGTTACACCTTTAACCGTAAGACATGTCACATTTACAGTAACCTACCATACATGTTACACCTTTAACCGTAAGACATGTCACATTTACAGTAACCTACCATACATGTTACACCTTTAACCGTAAGACATGTCACATTTACAGTAACCTACCATACATGTTACACCTTTAACCGTAAGACATGTCACATTTACAGTAACCTACCATACATGTTACACCTTTAACCGTAAGACATGTCACATTTACAGTAACCTACCATACATGTTACACCTTTAACCGTAAGACATGTCACATTTACAGTAACCTACCATACATGTTACACCTTTAACCGTAAGATATGTCACATTTACAGTAACATACCATACGTGTTACACCTTTAACCGTAAGACATGTCACATTTACAGTAACCTACCATACATGTTACACCTTTAACCGTAAGATATGTCACATTTACAGTAACCTACCATACGTGTTACACCTTTAACCGTAAGACATGTCACATTTACAGTAACCTACCATACATGTTACACCTTTAACCGTAAGACATGTCACATTTACAGTAACCTACCATACATGACATGTCACATGAATGGTGGGACATCAGGATCTGTTGTATTTCAGAGAGAGAACAAAAAAAAAGGAAAACACCTGTGGTTATTCTGTACTGTATATCTTCCAACACCTTTAACAGTAAGACACGTTAAATCAATGGTGTGGAATTTCAGGAGGAAAAATATATGTTATAAATATGGATAAAGTAGAAACTTCAACGCACTCTATACTAAATCATAAAAATTAATCATTCCAATTCATTTCTAAAATGTCTTATTTTCAAATATCAGGTTTAGAGCATTGGATTGGATCCCAATGTTCACACCATGCACGCACATTAAGCACAGTCCAATGCAACTACAGTAGTGTAACGCTGTAGCACTAATCCAACTCAGCTACAGTAGTGTAACGCTGTAGCACTAATCCAACTACAGTAGTGTAACGCTGTAGCACTAATCCAACTCAGCTACAGTAGTGTAACGCTGTAGCACTAATCCAACTACAGTAGTGTAACGCTGTAGCACTAATCCAACTCAGCTACAGTAGTGTAACGCTGTAGCACTAATCCAACTCATCTACAGTAGTGTAACGCTGTAGCACTAATCCAACTCAGCTACAGTAGTGTAACGCTGTAGCACTAATCCAACTACAGTAGTGTAACGCTGTAGCACTAATCCAACTCAGCTACAGTAGTGTAACGCTGTAGCACTAATCCAACTCATCTACAGTAGTGTAACGCTGTAGCACCAATCCAACTACAGTAGTGTAACGCTGTAGCACTAATCCAACTACAGTAGTGTAACGCTGTAGCACTAATCCAACTACAGTAGTGTAACGCTGTAGCACTAATCCAACTCATCTACAGTAGTGTAACGCTGTAGCACTAATCCAACTCATCTACAGTAGTGTAACGCTGTAGCACTAATCCAACTCAGCTACAGTAGTGTAACGCTGTAGCACTAATCCAACTCATCTACAGTAGTGTAACGCTGTAGCACTAATCCAACTACAGTAGTGTAACGCTGTAGCACTAATCCAACTCAGCTACAGTAGTGTAACGCTGTAGCACCAATCCAACTACAGTAGTGTAACGCTGTAGCACTAATCCAACTCAGCTACAGTAGTGTAACGCTGTAGCACTAATCCAACTCATCTACAGTAGTGTAACGCTGTAGCACTAATCCAACTCAGCTACAGTAGTGTAACGCTGTAGCACTAATCCAACTACAGTAGTGTAACGCTGTAGCACTAATCAAACTCATCTACAGTAGTGTAACGCTGTAGCACCAACTCATCTACAGTAGTGTAACGCTGTAGCACTAATCCAACTCAACTACAGTAGTGTAACGCTGTAGCACTAATCCAACTCATCTACAGTAGTGTAACGCTGTAGCACTAATCCAACTCAACTACAGTAGTGTAATGCTGTAGCACTAATCCAACTCATCTACAGTAGTGTAACGCTGTAGCACTAATCCAACTCAACTACAGTAGTGTAACGCTGTAGCACTAATCCAACTCATCTACAGTAGTGTAACGCTGTAGCACTAATCCAACTCTACAGTAGTGTAACGCTGTAGCACTAATCCAACTCATCTACAGTAGTGTAACGCTGTAGCACTAATCCAACTCAACTACAGTAGTGTAACGCTGTAGCACTAATCCAACTCATCTACAGTAGTGTAACGCTGTAGCACTAATCCAACTCTACAGTAGTGTAACGCTGTAGCACTAATCCAACTCAGCTACAGTAGTATAACGCTGTAGCACCAACTCATCTACAGTAGTGTAACGCTGTAGCACCAATCCAACTCAGCTACAGTAGTGTAACGCTGTAGCACTAATCCAACTCAGCTACAGTAGTGTAACGCTGTAGCACTAATCCAACTCATCTACAGTAGTGTAACGCTGTAGCACTAATCCAACTACAGTAGTGTAACGCTGTAGCACTAATCCAACTACAGTAGTGTAACGCTGTAGCACTAATCCAACTCAGCTACAGTAGTGTAACGCTGTAGGACTAATCCAACTCAGCTTTCAAATACAGTTATCTTCCAAGGATGCAGAAAGAGGTGAGTCTCTGACACAGGTACTGTAGGTATCACATTGGGTCAGTGTGAGGATTTAGGTGACAAGATACAGGGTAAACTGACAGACACCTACAGGGTAAACTGACGGATACCTACAGGGTAAACAGACGGATACCTACAGGGTAAACTGACCGATACCTACAGGGTAAACTGACGGATACCTACAGGGTAAACTGACGGATACCTACAGGGTAAACTGACGGATACCTACAGGGTAAACTGACCGATACCTACAGGGTAAACTGACCGATACCTACAGGGTAAACTGACGGATACCTACAGGGTAAACTGACGGATACCTACAGGGTAAACTGACCGATACCTACAGGGTAAACTGACCGATACCTACAGGGTAAACTGACGGATACCTACAGGGTAAACTGACGGATACCTACAGGGTAAACTGACGGATACCTACAGGGTAAACTGACCGATACCTACAGGGTAAACTGACGGATACCTACAGGGTAAACTGACGGATACCTACAGGGTAAACTGACCGATACCTACAGGGTAAACTGACGGATACCTACAGGGTAAACTGACGGATACCTACAGGGTAAACTGACGGATACCTACAGGGTAAACTGACGGATACCTACAGGGTAAACTGACGGATACCTACAGGGTAAACTGACGGATACCTACAGGGTAAACTGACGGATACCTTGACAAAAAAAGGTTGGTTCAAATAAGAGGTAAAGGTTTTAAAGGCAAAGTGACATTTTAATGTTATTCATTAAATAATCACATTTTTAAGAGAGGAAAAAAAACACTTTTTGCTGTAGTGAAGTCTGATTGAGCTGATTGTACACAAGCGGCAGTTGATTAGCATTACCTAGCCAGTTAGCATCGATGCTAACATAAAACCCAAAACAACAGTCCTTTGATTATTATTATTTTTGCATGTTTGATATGATTCTATACGAGCAAGAGGTCGTAACCAAAGCATGGTTGTCTTATTCTGAAATCCAGAGTAAAACTATAAACAACAGCACTTATACTAGAATACTACAATGAGTGGACAAAACATTAGGAACACCGGCTCTTTCCATGACATAGACTGACGAGGTGAATCCAGATGAAAACTATGATCCTTATTGATGTCACTTATTAAATCCACTTCAATCAGTGTAGATGAAGGGGAAGAGACAGGTTAAAGAAGGACTTTTTAAGCCTTTGAGACATGGATTGTGTATGTGTGCCATTCAGGCAAGACAAAAGATTTAAGTGCCTTTGAACAGGGTATGGTAGTAGGTGCCAGGTGCACCGGTTTGTGTCAAGAACTGCAACGCTGCTGGGTTTTTCACCCTCAACAGTTTCCCGTGTGTATCAAGAATGGTCTACCACCCAATGGACATCCAGCCAACTTCACACAACTGTGGGAAGCATTGGAGTCAACGTGGGCCAGCGTCCCTGTGGAAATGCTTTCAACACCTTGTAGAGATATTCCAAGATGCCACCATAAAGACACTCTCTTTTCCTCCTGTATAAACCACTATAATAGTCTAATATCCTCCTGTATAAAACACTATAATAGCCTCTCGTCCTCCTGTATAAGACACTATAATAGCCTCTCGTCCTCCTGTATAAAACACTATAATAGCCTCTTTTCCTCCTGTATAAAACACTATAATAGTCTATTATCCTCCTGTATAAACCACAATAATAGCCTCTCGTCCTCCTGTATAAAACACTATAATAGCCTCTTTTCCTCCTGTATAAAACACTATAATAGTCTATTATCCTCCTGTATAAACCCCTATAATAGTCTATTATCCTCCTGTATAAACCCCTATAATAGTCTATTATCCTCCTGTATAAACCCCTATAATAGTCTATTATCCTCCTGTATAAACCCCTATAATAGCTTCTTGTCCTCCTGTATAAAACACTATTATAGTATCTTGTCCTCCTGTATGAAACACCAAAATAAAATAAAAAAAACGCTTCATCCTCCACGATCTGGTTTTGACACTCTATTTGACTTTCCGGACCGAATTGCAGTCTGCTTAACAAAATAACCACTTTGCAATGTCTGTCCAACATGGCTGTCCGTTTCATCAGAATATGTCATAATAATAACATTTAATAGTTATAACAATAACATTTCAGCCATCGTAGCTATATGTATAGTTCTCTGAGATATGTCTGTTGTATGTCTGTCATACAAAAGTCCTGGAATTATACAATATGTCACCTCAAGCTGACACACGTGTTCTACGAGGTGCGCCTGGTTCTTCATGTTAGTTCTATGTGTCTGTTGTATGTCTGTCATACAGAGGTCCGTGGTTTCCTGATGACAAGCTGCACGGGGCCTTCGCTGACGGCCTTGATGATGTTCCAGGCGTCGTAATGCATGAGGCCCTGCAGCGAGCGTCCGTTGACCTCCAGTACCTCGTCTCCCACGTCCACCACCCTCGACAGCTCCGCAGCACCACCTAGAGGAGGTTGGGTTCATTATGATCAGACGTTATAATGGGTCATAAATGGTCATGACAAGTATTACAACGCATTATAACTGTATCATAATGCATTATAACTGTATCATAATGCGTTATAACTGTATCATAATGCATTAGAACTGTATCATAATGCATTATAACTATCATAATGCATTATAACTGTATCATAATGTGTTAGAACTGTATCGTAATGCATTAGAACTGTATCATAATGCATTATACCTGTATCATAACGCATTATAACTGTATCGTAATGCATTAGAACTGTATCATAATGCATTAGAACTGTATCATAATGCATTAGAACTGTATCATAATGCATTATACCTGTATCATAATGCATTATAACTGTATCATAATGCGTTAGAACTGTATCATAATGCGTTAGAACTGTATCAAAATGCGTTAGAACTGTATCGTAATGCATTATAACTGTATCATAATGCATTAGAACTATATCATAATGCATTAGAACTGTATCATAATGCATTAGCACTGTATCATAATGCATTATAACTGTATCATAATGCGTTAGAACTGTATCGTAATGCATTAGAACTGTATCGTAATGCATTAGAACTGTATCATAATGCGTTAGAACTGTATCGTAATGCATTATAACTGTATCATAATGCATTAGAACTGTATCATAATGCATTATAACTGTATCATAATGCATTAGAACTGTATCATAATGCATTGTAACTGTATCATAATGCATTATAACTGTATGATAATGCATTAGAACTGTATCATAATGCATTAGAACTGTATCATAATGCATTAGAACTGTATGATAATGCATTATAACTGTATCATAATGCGTTAGAACTGTATCATAATGCATTATAACTGTATCATAATGCATTATAACTGTATGATAATGCATTAGAACTGTATCATAATGCATTAGAACTGTATCATAATGCATTATAACTGTATGATAATGCATTATAACTGTATCATAATGCGTTAGAACTGTATGATAATGCATTATAACTGTATCATAATGCATTATAACTGTATCATAATGCAGTAGAACTATCATAATGCATTATACCTGTATGATAATGCATTAGAACTGTATCATAATGCATTATAACTGTATCATAATGCCTGATACCTGCGTACTTAAATGTTGGATCTATGAAACCTTGTTGTAATAGATAGTGTGGGATTCTGAAAGCTCTCTTCCGCCATGGCAACTCTCCCCTACATGTAACCCCATCCAGATGTCTACGCAGGCTCTCTTTCCTCTTCTCTCTTCTCTTCACCCCTCCTCTCCTCATTGGAAAGTCTGTACTGACAGACAAACTCACTGACCGTGTCTGTTTTGACTGCCATGCTGGGGAAATGCCCCCTCTGGTGGCCATAGGCTGACACTGACATGCCACCATAGGTATAGAGACCAAGGTATTGGGTGTGTGTGTGTGTATACTTACGTTCCTGCGTGTGCGTGCCTTTGTGTGTGTGTGTGTGTGTGTGTGTGTGTGTGTGTGTGTGTGTGTGTGTGTGTGTGTGTGTGTGTGTGTGTGTGTGTGTGTGTGTGTGTGTGAATGTGTGTTGGCTGACCTTTGAAGACTCGTTTAACGTTGAGGGGTAGGTCTCCGTGTGCCGAGGCTTTGCCCCCCTCCAGACTGAAGCCCAGACCAGCTGACGTCTTCAGCAGCTCCACCCTCAGAGCCCCGTCAGGACCCACCTCCACCACTACTGGAACACACAGAGGCACAGTGAGCACCCAGTCCCGCAGGAGTCATGTCAGCTCTATACAAATAGCGCTTTGGTTTTAGGAACTGAAGTGAGGTTATGAAACAAAAAACGGTTAATGAGAACATGAGCTTTGGTTAACGTCTCTATCAAACATGGTTATTGATACACTATTATACAACGGGTGGGTCTAATGCTGAATGCTGATTGGTTAACATCTCTATCAAACAAAATGGCAGAGAAGTTCATAATTTTTCTTTTTGCAGGACAACTGTCCTCTAAATCAAATCAAATCGAAGTTTATTGGTCACGTATATAGATTTACGGATGTTATCTCAGGCGCAGCGTAATGCTTGTGTTTCTAGCTCCAACAGTGCAGTAATAGCTAGCAATACAAAACAATACACACATAATCCATAAAGTAAAAATAAAGAATTTAAGAAATATCAGAACAGGCAATGTCAAAGTCCGGAATAGAGTGCATTCAGAAAGTATTCAGACCCCTTGACTTTTTCCACATTTTGTTACATTACAGCCTTATTCTAAAATGGATGACTTTATTTATGCTCAGCAATCTACAAACAATACCCAATAACGACAAAGCGAAAACAGGTTTTCATTTTTTTTAGCAAATTTGCTGAGACACAAAATTGAGCTCAGGTGCATCCTGTCTCCATTGATCAACCTTGAGATGCTTCTACAACTTGATTGGAGTCCACCTGTGGTAAATTCAATTGGCTGGACATGATTTGGAAAGGCTCACACCTGTCTATATAAGGTCTCACAGTTGGCAGCACACGTCAGAGCAAAAACCAAAGGTCAATGAGGTCAAAGGAATTGTCCGTAGAGCTCCGAGACGGGATTGTGTTGAGGCACAGATCTGGGGAAGGGTACCAAAACATTTCTGCAGCATTGAAGGTCCCCAAGAACACAGTGGCCTCCATGATTCTTAAATGGAAGGAGTTTGGAACCACCAAGACTCCCTAGAGCTGCCCCCTGGCCAAATTGAGCAATCGGGGGAGAAGGACCTTGGTCCTTGACCAAGAACCCAATAGTCACTCTGACAGAGCTCTACAGTTCCTCTGTGGAGATTGGAGAACCTTCCAGAAGGACAACCATTTTCGCAGCACTCCACCAATCAGGCCTTTATGGTAGAATGGCCAGACGGAAGCCACTCCTCAGTAAAAGGCACATGACAGCCTGCTTGGAGTTTGCCAAAAAGCACCTAAAGGACTCTCAGACCATGAGAAACAAGATTCTCTGGTCTGATGACACCAAGATTGAACTCTTTGGCCTGAATGCCAAGCGTCACATGGTGATGGCAGCATCATGCTGTGGGGATGTTTTTCAGAGGTAGGGATTTGGAGACTAGTCAGGATCGAGGGAAAGATGAACAGAGCAGAGTACAGAGTGATCCAGAGCGCCCAGGACCTCAGACTGGGGCAAAGGTTCACTTTCCAACAAGACAATGACCCTAAGTACACAGCCAAAACAACGCAGGCCTGGCTTCGGGACAAGTCTCTGAATGTCCTTGAATGGCCCAGCCAGAGACCGGACTTGAATCCAATCTAACAACTCTGGAGAGACCTGAAAATAGCTGTGCAGCGACGCTCCCCATCGAACCCGACAGAGCTTGAGTAGATCTGCAGAGAAGAATGGTAGAAACTTCCCAAATACAGGTGTGCCAAGCTTGTAGCGTCATACTGTAATTGCTGCCGAAGGTGCTTAAAAAATGTTCTGAGTAAAGGGTCTGAATACTTACAGTTGAAGTCGGAAGTTTACATACACTTTAGCCAAATACATTTAAACTCAGTTTTTCACAGTTCCTGACATTTAATCCGAGTAAAAATACCCTGTCTTAGGTCAGTTAGGATCACCACTTTATTTTAAGAATGTCAAATGCCAGAATAATAGTAGAGAGAATGATTTTTTTTCAGCTTTTATTTCTTTCATCACATTCCCAGTGGGTCAGAAGTTTACATACACTCAATTAGTATTTGGTAGCATTGCCTTTAAATTGTTTAACTTGGGTTAAACGTTTCGGGTAGCCTTCCACAAGCTTCCCACAATAAGCTGGGAATATTCTGGCCCATTCCTCCTGAAAAAGCTGGTGTAACTGAGTCAGGTTTGTAGGCCTCCTTGCTTTATCAGTTCTGCCCACAAATGTTCTATAGGATTGAGGTCAGGGCTTTATGATTGCCACTCCAATACCTTGACTTTGTTGTCCTTAAGCCATTTTGACACAACTTTGGAAGTATGCTTGTCCATTTGGAAGACATATTTGCGGCCAAGCTTTAACTTCCTGACTGATGTCTTGAGATGTTCCTTCAATATATCCACATCATTTTCCCTCCACATGATGCCATCTATTTTGTGAAGTGCACCAGTCCCTCCTGCAGCAAAGCACCCCCACAACATGATGCTGCCACCCCCGTGCTTCACGGTTGGGATGGTGTTCTTCGGCTTGCAAGCCTCCCCCTTTTTCCTCCAAACATAACAATGGTCATTATGGCCAAACAGTTCTATTTTTGTTTCATCAGACCAGAGGACATTTCTCCAAAAAGTACGATCTTTGTCCCCATGTGCAGTTGCAAACCTTAGTCTGGCTTTTTTATGCCGGTTTTGGAGCAGTGGCTTCTTCCTTGCTGAACGGCCTTTCAGGTTATGACGATATAGGACTCGTTTTACTGTGGATATAGATACTTTTGTACCTGTTTCCTCCAGCATCTCCACAAGGTCCTTTGCTGTTGTTCTGGGATTGATTTTCACTTTTGTCACCAAAGCACGCTCATTTCTAGGAGACAGAACGCATCTCCTTCCTGAGCGGTATGACGGCTGCGTGGTCCCATGGTGTTTATCCTTGCGTACTATTGTTTGTACAGATGAATGTGGTACCTTCAGGCGTTTGGAAATTGCTCCCAAGGATGAACCAGACTTGTGGGGGTCTACAATTTTTTTCTGAGGTCTTGGCTGATTTCTTTTGATTTTCCCATGATGTCAAGCAAAGAGGCACTGAGTGTCCTAACCGACTTGCCAAAATTATAGTTTGTTAATAATACATTTGTGGAGTATGTAAATGTGATATTTAATTTTTCTATTTTTAATAAATTAGCTAACAAACCTGCTTTTGCTTTGTTATTATGGACTATTGCTATTGTGTGTAGATTGATGATGAAAAAAAAACAATTTAATACATTTTAGAATAAGGCTGTAATGTAACAAAATGTGGGTCTGAATGCACTGTATATGATGGTGGGTATAGACCATATGCGTAGTGTACAGCAGTAGTTATATAGGATGAGCCATAACTAGAATACAGTATATACATATGAAGTGGGTAAAACCTTATTTAAACATTGTTAAAGAGACCAGTGTTAATGACTATGTACACAGGGCAGCAGGGTAGAGTACTGGTTGGTAGCCGGCTAGTAACAGTAACTAAGGTTCAGGGCAGGGTACCGGGTGGAGGCTGGCTAGTAACAGTCACTAAAGTTCAGGGCAGGGTACTGGGGGAGGCTAGTAACAGTAACTAAGGTTCAGGGCAGGGTACTGGGTGGAGGCAGGCTAGTAACAGTAACTAAGGGGCAGGGTACTGGGTGGAGACTGGCTAGTAACAGTCACTAAGGGGCAGGGTACTGGGTGGAGGCAGGCTAGTAACAGTCACTAAGGTTCAGGGCAGGGTACTGGGTGGAGGCCGGCTAGTAACAGTCACTAAGGTTCAGGGCAGGGTACTGGGTGGAGGCTGGCTAGTAACAGTCACTAAGGTTCAGGGCAGGGTACTGGGTGGAGGCCGACTAGTAACAGTCACTAAGGTTCAGGGCAGGGTACTGGGTGGAGGCCGGCTAGTAACAGTCACTAAGGTTCAGGGCAGGGTACTGGGTGGAGGCTGGCTAGTAACAGTCACTAAGGTTCAGGGCAGGGTACTGGGTGGAGGCTGGCTAGTGATGGCTGTTTAACAGTCTGATGGCCTGGAGATAGAAGCTGTTTCTCAGTCTCACACACCTGGCAACCCTCATTACACACACCTGGCAACCCTCATTACACACACCTGGCAACCATCATTACACCATCTGGCAACCATCATTACACACACCTGGCAACCCTCATTACGCACAACTGGCAACCCTCATTAAATTCTAAAACGGAATTGTGGAAAATATAATGTTATGAGCCAACCCTTAAGAGTTGTTTATTAACCATTATTTTACCTGTTATATTGACAGAAAAACACATCTCTTGTACACCAAGGACTCAGGGAAGAGTTGCAGGGTATAGGAGAAGAATGTGCCTATTTGAAAGCTACAAAACAAATGTGTAGATCACTCCGGCTTTACAGTATGTTAATGTTTCCTAACCTGTACCTCCAAGTCCCATAACAGATCTAGTTGTCTCGGGCCTGTTCTCTCTGCAGCCCAGGGAGTAGCTTCTTCCGGTGTGGTGGGACAGGTCATGTTGTCTCGGGGACATCTGTCCTTCACTGTCCTTCCCCTTGCGAATAACCACCAGGGCCTGACTGGATAGTCTAGCCTGGTGGAGACAGGACACGGCTTCTACGTGGGACATCCCCTCCAAGCTGCTGCCGTTGATAGACAGGACACTGTCCCCCCGCTGAATGGTACCTTCCAGGCTGGCCACGCCTTTAGAGAACACCCGATGGACCTGCCCCAAACCAAACCGAGGAAAGTGGGAGAGTTAAGAAGTAAAGTTGAATCCCAAATCAACTCCTAACCCCTACACACTAGGCACTCCAATCTATCTCAAGGGATTGGATTGGTGGTAAGTGGAGTGGGTGAATAAAGAATTGTTCAACATTGAATAGAGACAAAAACAGTTGTTTACTCTAGGTTTCTCATTACCTACTCCATATCTTTCATGACACATTTTCAAATTAAAAAAAAATTATATATTTTTTATTAAAACATGTACTGTACTACTGTTATACTACTGTACTTACAGTTATGGACTTCTGCTCAAGGTCCATTCCACCAGCGATGCTGAAACCAAGTCCAGATCCCTCTTCTTTAGAGAAGACTACAAAGTGGGTATCATCTTTATCCTAGGTGGGGTGGGGGACGGACCAGAAACAACACACACACAACGTGAATCTTTCAAGACAAGGATGAAAATACTTCCAACAATGTGTCAGACATTATATCCCTGACACTCCTCTCCTCTAGCCTGGTTACACATCTGCTAGTGCTGTCTTAACAACTCATATGGTCAATGTCACGCCAAATGCCGTTGGGAAGAGGGCACAAACAGATGTAGGACAAAGCTACCTTTCCTCAACCTAACATCTGATGTGTTTAGTTATTTGTGCTATTGCGTTCATTTCCCAGAAGGCATCCTTTATTATTCAAACTCATCCCCTGTTAACCCTGATCCCCTTAACTACCTGATCCCCTAAACTACCTGATCCCCTAAACTACCTGATCCCCTGGACTACCTGATCCCCTGAACTACCTGATCCCCTAAACTACCTGATCCCCTGGACTACCTGATCCCCTGGACTACCTGATCCCCTGTTTACCCTGAACTACCTGATCCCCTGGACTATCTGATCCCCTGGACTATCTGATCCCCTGTTTACCCTAAACTACCTGATCCCCTTGGACTACCTGATCCCCTAAACTACCTGATCCCCTGGTCTACCTGATCCCCTGTTTACCCTGAACTACCTGATCCCCTGGACTACCTGATCCCCTGGACTACCTGATACCCTGAACTACCTGATCCCCTGAACTACCTTATCCCCTGAACTACCTGATCCCCTGGACTATCTGATCCCCTGTTTACCCTGAACTACCTGATCCCCTGGACTACCGGATCCCCTGTTTACCCTGAACTACCTGATCCCCTGTTTACCCTGAACTACGGAACCCTGACCTGTTCACCGGACGTGCTTGTTGCACCCTCGACAACTACAATGATTATTATTATTTGACCATGCTGGTCATTTATGAACATTTTAACATCTTGACCATGTTCTGTTATAATATCCACCCGGCACAGCCAGAAGAGGACTGGCCACCCCTCATAGCCTGGTTCCTCTCTAGGTTTCTTCCTAGAGAGTTTTTGGCCTTTCTAGGGAGTTTTTCCTAGGGAGTTTTTCCTAGCCACCGTGCCTCTTTCACATGCATTGCTTGCTGTTTGGGGTTTTAGGCTGGGTTTCTGTACAGCACTTTGAGATTTCAGCTGATATACGAAGGGCTATATAAATAAATTTGATTTGAACTACCTGATCCCCTGGACTACCTAATCCCCTGTTTACCCTGAACTACCTGATCCCCTGGACTATCTGATCTCCTGTTTACCCTAAACTACCTGATCCCCTGGACTATCTGATCTCCTGTTTACCCTAAACTACCTGATCCCCTGGACTACCTGATCCCCTGGACTACCTGATCCCCTGGACTACCTGATCCCCTGAACTACCTGATCCCCTGGACTACCTAATCCCCTGTTTACCCTGAACTACCTGATCCCCTGGACTATCTGATCCCCTGTTTACGCTAAACTACCTGATCCCCTGGACTACCTGACCCCCTGGACTACCTGATCCCCTGTTTACCCTGAACTACCTGATCCCCTGGACTACCTGATCCCCTGGACTACCCGATCCCCTGGACTACCTGATCCCCTGTTTACCCTGAACTACCCGATCCCCTGGACTATCTGATCCCCTGTTTACCCTAAACTACTTGATCCCCTGAACTACCTGATCCCCTGGACTACCTGATCCCCTGGACTACCTGATCCCCTGAACTACCTGATCCCCTGGACTACCTGATCCCCTGGACTACCTGATCCCCTGGACTACCTGATCCCCTGAACCTGACAACCTGGTGTTCTTAGACACTCCACTGAGAAGCACTCCGTCCCACACCCGCAACCCTCCGATATGTTTCACTAATGGAGCCAACAGATGCAGCTACAGACAGACATCTCTGGTTACCTCAGAGAGTGACTTGGCTTCCTTCAGCAGGGCCAACGTGTGTGTGTGTGTGTGTGTGTGTGTGTGTGTGTGTGTGTGTGTGTGTGTGTGTGTGTGTGTGTGTGTGTGTGTGTGTGTGTGTGTGTGTGTGTGTGTGTTAGTGCTGAGAGATAAAAAAGAAATAACATTTTGGGGGATAACCTTTTTCAGTATCCAATTGTTAGTTAGTCTTGTCCCATCACTGCAACTCCCGTACGGACTCATGAGAGGCGAAGGTCGAGAGCCGTGCGTCCTCCGAAACACAACCCCAACCAAGCCGCACTGCTTCTTGACACAACGCCTGCTTAACCCGGAAGCCAGCCACACCAATGTGTCGGAGGAAACACTGTACACCTGGCAACCGTGTCAGCTTGCAGTGTGTCCGGCCCGCCACAGGAGTCGCTAGTGCGCGATGGGACAGGAACATCCCTGCCGCCCAAACCCTCCCTTAACCCGGACGACGCTGGGCCAATTGTGCACCGCTCCATGGGTCTCCCGGTCGCGGCCGGCTGCGACAGAGCCTGGACTCAAACCAGGATTTCTAGTGACACAGCTAGCACTGAGATGCAATGTATTAGACCACTGGGCCACTCAGGAGGCAAGGGGGGATTATTAAACAACTCATTCCATTTAGTTACGTTTTTTTGGTGAGTTCTAGAGAGAAATCAAATCATTCACAATAGAAATAAGGTCATAGTAGTTTTCATTAGGCAAATACTCAACCTAGTTCAGTGCAGAAAACGTGGTAATTAACTACAGTGACCATAATCCATTGCACTTGTTCATTAACGGCACAGGACAGAAGCGGATACACACAGACCACATGAGAGAGGAATCAACACAACACAAGAGAGGGATAGAGACAGTTTATGAGGTAGCTACTAAAACGATTTGGTCATAACGTTACATGGTTGTCTGGCTGGCTGGCTGCTACTGCCTCAGCAGAGATGAGATGACGACTTTAAGGAATGAAATAATGAAGTAATATACCCAACTGAAATATTTTATTAAAGTAATATCAATAAATTATGGACACGCCCTCACAGAAATCGGCTTTCCGCATCTGCAGTGGAAGGTGGCAGAGCTACAGCGGTGTTTGTCAGGCCAGAGGACATCCCAAAAATCTGTCTTTCATGACAACGTTTTGCTCTAAGTGTCACGGGACTTGTCCGAAGGTAACCCAGGACCGGGCTGAAAAATGAATGTAAGTGAATGGGCCATTTCCACAACAAAGGTATAGGGATACGTCCACTGTAAATGTAATCCTTGGTATGACCATTTTAAAACAATTCCATATGACCATCTTAAAACAATTCCATATGGCCGTCTTAAAACAATTACATATGGCCATCTTAAAACAATTCCAAATGGCCATCTTAAAACAATTCCATATGGCCATATTAAAACAATTCCATATGGCCATCTTAAAACAATTCCATATGACCATCTTAAAACAATTCCATATGTTAGCTTAGTAGAAACCCAGCCCCGTAGACCTTAGGCGGGTAATAAGTGGATAAGGCAGTCACTACCTTATTAATGAAGTGTGGTGAGTAGTTGAATCAAAGAGAGAGAAAGACAATAGTTAAAACAGTTTTGAACAAATACACCCCGCCACATTGGGTAGCACAGAGCAACACTATTAAGGGGCATAGCACTAATAATGGCGCTGACTAGGGAAATGTACCCGCTGTTCTTAGTGCCAGTCTGCACGTTCAAACTAAAACAATGTAACTAATAATGGCATCTTTTATGCTTTCGTGAATAAAATAATGATAAAAATACTCTTTCAAAACGCCAATGTTTATTTAGTTATGGATCCATAGCGAATTACTATTGGAATAAATATCAATGAATGACAGAAATACTGGAACAAAGTTGTCTAATGAAAGTGAACAAATTGTTGCTTACTGGAAAATACTCTTTCAAACACACACAGTCACGTTGTACAGCGCCATTATGGCTATTAACAGGTAGCTGGACAATAGACTTGCCTAGAAGGAGGGTTGGGGGAGAATTCTATCGTCAAATGTATTTCTTATTTAGGTTGGCTGTATCAAAACCGGCCGTGATTGGTTGCAATTTCAGTTTAATCCACCAGAAAAGACAAAACAACTAATACAACAGAAATTATTATTATTATTATTATGTATCACATCCGACCGTGATTGGGAGTCCCATAGAGCGGCGCACAATGGACCCAGCGTTTCTCTCTAAAACCAGAAATAAATGTTTTGGCCTTTATTCAGATTACAATTGCTCACTTTCATTTAAAAAAAATCTATAAAAATAACCTAAAAAATATCGTTATATATTATCAAGTTGATGGCACAGTCATATAGCGGCACTTACATAAGCTGAGTGACTCACTCATTCATGGCTTTGGATCAAAATAAACAAGTACCAACATTATTTCTGATAGTCTTTAATAAAGAAATGTTTTGGTTATCCTGACCTGGACACCATATACAGTATTATTATAGCCCATTACGGGCTGTTAGCAGGACAATATACCTTTACCAACACCTCTCTGTATTTTGATACTTTGTGGATGGGGCCTCCCCAGTGGATGGGGGCTCCCCAGAGGATGGGGCCTCCCCAGTGGATGGGGCCTCCCCAGTGGATGGGGGCTCCCCAGTGGATGGGGCCTCCCCAGAGGATGGGGCCTCCCCAGAGGATGGGGCCTCCCCAGTGGATGGGGCCTCCCCAGAGGATGGGGGCTCCCCAGTGGATGGGGCCTCCCCTCCCCAGTGGATGGGGCCTCCCCTCCCCAGTGGATGGGGCCTCCCCAGTGGCGCAGCTGTCTAAGTCACCGCAATGCAAAATGCGTTGCTACAGATACCCGTGCCGGACGCCACCGGGAGACCCATGAGGTGGCTTTTGGTTTTAATTTAGAATCCTCTATATGTAATTATTGGTGGAGAGTCACGTCATATTTTTCGATATAATATAGGTCTACTGTAGGCGACATGAGTCTCACCAGTGTTGAGTAATGTGCTGTTAAAAGTGGTGCAGGTCTTATTTATTAATTTGTTTTTGATACTGTCGCAAAGCTAACTAAAAAGCAGCATTCCCCAAGAGAGGATGGCTTTCACTTCAGCAGTAATAAATTCATGAACATCTTTGAGGAAAAGATCATGATCATTAGAAAGCAAATTACGGACTCCTCTTTAAATCTGAGTATTCCTCTAAAGCTCAGTTGTCCTGAGTCTGCACAACTCTGCCAGGACCTAGGATCAAGGGAGATACTCAAGTGTTTTAGTTCTATATCTCTTGGCACAATGATGAAAATAATCATGGCCTCTAAACCTTCAAGCTGCATACTGGACCCTATTCCAACTAAACTACTGAAAGAGCTGCTTCCTGTGCTTGGCCCTCCTATGTTCAACATAATAAACGGCTCTCTATCCACCGGATGTGTACCAAACTCCCTAAAAGTGGCAGTAATAAAGCCTCTCTTGAAAAAGCCAAACCTTGACCCAGAAAATATAAAAAACTATCGGCCTATATCGAATCTCCCATTCCTCTCAAATATTTTACAAAAAGCTGTTGTGCAGCAACTCACTGCCTTCCTGAAGACAAACAATGTATACGAAATGCTTCAGTATGGTTTTAGACCCCATCACAGCACTGAGACTGCACTTGTGAAGGTGGTAAATGACCTTTTAATGGCGTCAGACTGAGGCTCTGCATCTGTCCTCGTGCTCCTAGACCTTAGTGCTGCTTTTGATACCATCAATCACCACATTCTTTTGGAGAGATTGGAAACCCAAATTGGTCTACACGGACAAGTTCTGGCCTGGTTTAGATCTTATCTGTCGGAAAGATATCATTTTGTCTCTGTGGATGGTTTGTCCTCTGACAAATCAACTGTAAATTTCGGTGTTCCTCAAGGTTCTGTTTTAGGACCACTATTGTTTTCACTATATATTTTACCTCTTGGGGATGTCATTCGGAAACATAATGTTAACTTTCACTGCTATGCAGATGAAACACAGCTGTACATTTCGATGAAACATGGTGAAGCCCCAAAATTGCCCTCACTGGAAGCCTGTGTTTCAGACATAATGAAGTGGATGGCTGCAAACTTTCTACTTTTAAACTTGGACAAAACAGAGATGCTTGTTCTAGGTCCCAAGAAAAAAAGAGATCTTCTGTTGAATCTGACAATTCATCTCGACTGTCTCAAATAAACTGTGAAGGACCTCAGCGTTACTCTGGACCCTGATCTCTCTTTTGACGAACATATCAAGACTGTTTCAAGGACAGCTATTTTCCATCTACGTAACATTGCAAAAATCAGAAACTTTCTGTCCAAAAATGATGCAGAAAAATTAATCCATACTTTTGTTACTTCTAGGTTAGACTACTGCAATGCTCTACTTTCCGGCTACCCGGATAAAGCACTAAATAAACGTCAGTTAGTGCTAAATACGGCTGCTAGAATCCTGACTAGAACCAAAAAATGTGATCATATTACTCCAGTGCTAGCCTCTCTACACTTGCTTCCTGTTAAGGCAAGGGCTGATTTCAAGGTTTTACTACAAACCTACAAAGCATTACATGGGCTTGCTCCTACCTATCTTTCCGATTTGGTCCTGCCGTACATACCTACATGTACGCTATGGTCACAAGACACAGGCCTCCTAATTGTCCCTAGAATTTCTAAGCAAACAGCTGGAGGCAGGGCTTTCTCCTATAGAGCTCCATTTTTATGGAATGGTCTGCCTACCCATGTGAGAAACGCAGACTCGGTCTCAACCTTTAAGTCTTTAGGTCCTATGATTGAGTGTAGTCTGGCCCAGGAGTGTGAAGGTGAACGGAAAGGCACTGGAGCAACGAACCACCCTTGCTGTCTCTGCCTGGCCGGGTTCCCCTCTCTCCACTGGGATTCTCTGCCTCTAACCCTATTACAGGGGCTGAGTCACTGGCCTACTGGTGCTCCTCCATGCCGTCCCTAGGAGGGGTGCGTCACTTGAGTGGGTTGAGTCACTGACATGGTCTTCCTGTCTGGGTTGGCGCCCCCCCTTGGGTTGTGCCGTGGCGGAGATCTTTGTGGGCTATACTCGGCCTTGTCTCAGGATGGTAAGTTGGATGGTAAGTGGGGGCTGTGCTTTGGTAAAGTGGGTGGGGTTATATCCTGCCTGTTTGGCCCTGTCCGGGGGTATCATCAGATAGGGCCACAGTAGTTTATGTGTCGGGGGGCTAGGGTCAGTCTGTTATATCTCCTGTATTTCTCCCGTCTTATCCGGTGTCCTGTGTTAATTTAAGTATGCTCTCTCTAATTCTCTCTCTCTATCTTTCTTTCTCTCTCTCGGAGGACCTGAGCCCTAGGACCATGCCTCAGGACTACCTGGCATGATGACTCCTTGCTGTCCCCAGTCCACCTGGCCGTGCTGACCTGTTGCACCCTCGACAACCACTGTGATTACTATTATTTGACCATGCTGGTCATTTAAGAACATTTGAACATGTTCTGTTATAATCTCCACCCGGCACAGCCAGAAGAGGACTAGCCACTGTGCTTCTACAACTGCATTGCTTGCTGTTTGGGGTTTTAGGCTGGGTTTCTGTACAGCACTTTGAGATATCAGCTGATGTAAGAAGAGCTATATAAATACATTAGATTTTTTTATTTTACTAGGCAAGTCAGTTAAGAACAAATTCTTATTTTCAATGACGGCCTAGGAACAGTCTGCCCCTGAACTGCCTTGTTCAGGGGCAGAACAACAGACTTGTACCTTGTCAGCTCGGGATTCGATCTTGCAACCTTTCGGTTACTAGTCCAACGCTCTAACCACTAGGCTACTCTGCCGCCCCAAAGAGCATATTGAAGTTAGAAGCAATAGGATTTGAAGCAAAAGATTTGAAGAAAAAGCCTACAACTATTTTAGCACCGTTTCGCGCTGCTCTGAGACAATCATGGGGACTGGTCTTGACAAATCAATGAGATTTTTTTATTTTCTACAGCCTACTCCTTCCTCCCCGTCGGGGAATTGAACCCCAGTTTCCCACGTGCCCGCACGACACGGGGAATCTTTGGCGAAATAGCCAAGTACTGTAGCCTACTCCTGACCGTCACGTTGTACAGCGCCATATTTTATCCTAACAGAATCCCAGAGGGTTTTTCGTTGTTCTTGGAATAGAAACACCATAATATTAGTCAAATGAATTAAGCAAAATTTCTTAAAATCAGTCCCATATACTATGTTCTTACAAAAAAAGGTTTTAAATTCTCTAGTACAGCCACTATTGAAGGCTATCAAATGCTTCTCAAAGATGCCCTCTGGTGGTCAAACTAGCAATAACTGGCATTAATGGTACCGGTGGTTGGCACTTAAATAATGTGCCATAGAATTCTGCGGCACCACGCATGCTGTGCTGCAGTACGCTGCAACTTTTAAAGGACGAACCACTGTAGGCTAGGTTGTAGCAACATCATGATGGGTATAGGAAAAATGCAAGTATCATTAACAGCCTAAATCTATAGATGTTACATTGAACTGGGTGAATGGATTGTGAATGAAGGAGAGACAGGGAGGAGAGACAGGTGGACAGGGAGGAGAGACAGGGAGGAGAGACAGGTGGTTAGGGAGGGGAGACAGGGAGGAGAGACAGGGAGGAGAGACAAGGAGGAGAGACAAGGAGGGGAGACAAGGAGGAGAGACAGGTGGTCAGGGAGGAGAGACAGGTGGTCAGGGAGGAGAGACAGGGAGGAGAGACAGGTGGTCAGGGAGGAGAGACAGGTGGTCGGGGAGGAGAGACAGGTGGTCGGGGAGGAGAGACAGGGAGGAGAGACAGGTGGTCGGGGAGGAGAGACAGGTGGTCAGGGAGGAGAGACAGGGAGGAGAGACAGGGAGGAGAGACAGGTGGTCAGGGAGGAGAGACAGGTGGTCAGGGAGGAGAGACAGGGAGGAGAGACAGGGAGGAGAGACAGGTGGTCAGGGAGGAGAGACAGGTGGTCAGGGAGGAGAGACAGGGAGGAGAGACAGGTGGTCAGGGAGGAGAGACAGGTGGTGAGGGAGGAGAGACAGGTGGTCAGGGAGGAGAGACAGGTGGTCAGGGAGGGGAGACAGGTGGTCAGGGAGGAGAGACAAGGAGGAGAGACAGGGAGGAGAGACAGGGAGGAGAGACAGGGAGGAGAGGAGAGACAAGGCGGAGAGACAGGTGGTCAGGGAGGAGAGACAGGTGGTCAGGGAGGAGAGACAGGTGGTCAGGGAGTGGAGACAGGTGGTCAGGGAGGAGAGACAGGGAGGAGAGACAGGTGGTCAGGGAGGAGAGACAGGTGGTCAGGGAGGAGAGACAGGTGGTCAGGGAGGGGAGACAGGTGGTCAGGGAGGAGAGACAGGGAGGAGAGACAGGTGGTCTGGGAGGAGAGACAGGTGGTCAGGGAGGAGAGACAGGTGGTCAGGGAGGAGAGACAGGAGGTCAGGGAGGAGAGACAGGTGGTCAGGGAGGGGAGACGGGTGGTCAGGGAGGGGAGACGGGTGGTCAGGGAGGAGAGACGGGTGGTCAGGGAGGAGAGACAGGGAGGAGAGACAGGTGGTCAGGGAGGAGAGACAGGTGGTCAGGGAGGAGAGAAAGGTGGTTAGGGAGGAGAGACAGGTGGTCAGGGAGGAGAGACAGGTGGTCAGGGAGGACAGACAGGTGGTCAGGGAGGAGAGACAGGTGGTCAGGGAGGAGAGACAGGTGGTCAGGGAGGACAGACAGGTGGTCAGGGAGGAGAGACAGGTGGTCAGGGAGGAGAGACAGGTGGTCAGGGAGGAGAGACAGGTGGTCAGGGAGGAGAGACAGGTGGTCAGGGAGGAGGGACAGGTGGTCAGGGAGGACAGACAGGTGGTCAGGGAGGAGAGACAGGTGGTCAGGGAGGAGAGACAGGTGGTCAGGGAGGAGAGACAGGTGGTCAGGGAGGAGAGACAGCTGGTCAGGGAGGAGAGACAGGTGGTCAGGGAGGAGAGACAGGTGGTCAGGGAGGAGAGACAGGTGGTCAGGGAGGACAGACAGGTGGTCAGGGAGGAGAGACAGCTGGTCAGGGAGGAGAGACAGGGAGGAGAGACAGGGAGGAGAGACAGGGAGGAGAGACAGGTGGTTAGGGAGGAGAGACAGGGAGGAGAGACAGGGAGGAGAGACAAGGAGGAGAGACAGGTGGTCAGGGAGGAGAGACAGCTGGTCAGGGAGGAGAGACAGGGAGGAGAGACAGGGAGGAGAGACAAGGAGGAGAGACAGGTGGTCAGGGAGGAGAGACAGGGAGGAGAGACAGGGAGGAGAGACAAGGAGGAGAGACAGGTGGTCAGGGAGGAGAGACAGGGAGGAGAGACAGGGAGGAGAGACAAGGAGGAGAGACAGGTGGTCAGGGAGGAGAGACAAGGAGGAGAGACAGGTGGTTAGGGAGGAGAGACAGCTGGTCAGGGAGGAGAGACAGGGAGGAGAGACAGGGAGGAGAGACAGGTGGACAGGGAGGAGAGACAGGTGGTCAGGGAGGAGAGACAGGGAGGAGAGACAGGTGGTCAGGGAGGAGAGACAGGTGGTCAGGGAGGAGAGACAGGGAGGAGAGACAGGTGGTCAGGGAGGAGAGACAGGGAGGAGAGACAGGGAGGAGAGACAAGGAGGAGAGACAAGTGGTCAGGGAGGAGAGACAGGGAGGAGAGACAGGTGGTTAGGGAGGAAAGACAGGTAATCAGGGAGGAGAGACAGGTAATCAGGGAGGAGAGAGGTGGTAGGGGAGGAGAGACAAGGAGGAGAGACAGGGAGGAGAGACAGGTAATCAGGGAGGAGGGACAGGGAGGAGAGACAGGTAATCAGGGAGGAGGGACAGGTGGTCAGGGAGGAGAGACAGGTGGTAGGGGAGGAGAGACAGGTGGTGAGGCAGGAGAGAGTTAAGACAAAGGGCCCTGTCAGCATCATATGGGATATCTTTGAGAAAGCATGAAGGGAAACTTCAATATGCAGTGTGTGCAAAACTGAGTTTATGGCTGAGTTCATGGCTGACTTTATGGCTGAGAGTATGGCTGACTTTATGGCCATACACTTATGGCTGAGTGTATGGCTGACTTTATGGCTGAGAGTATGGCTGACTTTATGGCTGAGAGTATGGCTGACTTTATGGCTGAGTGTATGGCTGAGTGTATGGCTGACTTTATGACTGAGTGTATGGCTGACTTTATGGCTGAGTGTATGGCTGAGTGTATGGCTGACTTTATGGCTGACTTTATGGCTGACCTTTTGGCAGGGAACAAATCATTAGACAAAGTTGTGTGTGTGTGTGTGTGTGTGTGTGTGTGTGTGTGTGTGTGTGTGTGTGTGTGTGTGTGTGTGTGTGTGTGTGTGTGTGTGTTGGTGTGTGTGTTACCGGTTACCTCAGAGAGAGCCTTGGCCTCCTGTAGCAGGGCCAACACGTCTGTCTTGGTGGACACGGAGGCCAGGACCGCCTGTAGCTTACTCTGCTCCACCGGAGAGCCAGCCAGCACTGTCAAACTGCAGAGGAAACAGAACATTCCAATATGGGCTGTGACTTACTGCTTTACTCGTGTGTCTGTGTGTGTGTGTGTGTGTGTGTCTGTCTGTGTGTGAGTGTGCGTGTGTCTCTGTGTGTCTGTCTGTCTACAACTTTGGGAGGATTTACGTATTGGATATTTGAATCCTATTGTAGAAATAGTATAGACAGGGTTGGTGTTCTCACTTACCTGATGGACCAGTTCTGGATATCTGTCTGCTGCCAGTTGGTTTTCCTCTGGATGGGGTCCAGGTTGGCCCCAGCGTCCGCCCAGCTGGCCCTGGTCGGGTGCACCCCGGTGGGGTTAGCAGGCGGGGAACAGCCCCCTGTCTGGTTCTGAACGACCTCTTTGGGCCTGGCTGGGTGTATCTCCAGCTCCGTCTTAATGGTGGCGTTGGTCCCTGGGTCACTGGAGAAGTCATCGGTGCAGAGCTTGTCTAGGTCTGGCATGCTAAGGGCCCTGAGCTCCCTCAGTCTAGACCTGGACAGGTTGGCATGGCCTCGGGCCTGGCGACTCCGCATCACTGGGGGTGTCTGAGGGGTTAGGGTTACGACTCCTGGGGAGATTCTGGGACTTTCTCCACCTGCAAGTTTGTCCTGGTTTTGTCCGAGGGGAGCTTCGCTAGTGCTGCAGCTTTGCGTCAACAGGTCAAAGTTTGTGAGGGTCAAGCTCGACGGTGACTTGCGAAGCTGAGGCGACATTGGGGTCAACGGGGTTAATGCGTTGAGGTTGTCGATGCACGAACTGAAGCTCCTTCGTAGCGAGCGACAGTCTACGGAGCTCACGGATCCAGATATGTAGCCAGACAGTCTCCGGTTGAGAGGCGGCTTCAACGTTGCTGTCAGAGCATAGGACTGAGCAAAGGACTGGATGTTGATGCATTTGAGCACTGGCTTGTCGAAGCTGGCCAGGTTCTCAAATGACTTGATCCTCTGGCGGACAGAGAACGGGTTGGGATCCCCTGAGACGTTGTTGTCTGTGGAGAAACTATGACGCTCCATCGCCTTCAGTTTGGACTTGTTGGCTTTGAGGCTCTCAGTTTCATCCGTCTCTGTTATACTACAGTTCATGTGAGAGATGTCTATGGGACCATTGCCCATAGGCAAAGGAACCCCTTCTACGGATTGTAGGACTATTGAGTTCACTGCTGAATTACTGGTAGTGTCGTTGACCTTTTCAAGATTACACACCGAGCCAGGGGTTGCAAGGGTTCCTGGCCATAGGCTAGTCTCTACTGGACTTCCATTGACCTGATCCTTGTGTTGAGTAATATTTGTGGTATGAGTAATTGAGTAATCCTTTGAATTCACAGTTTCCTTTGGTGCCAGAACTGGTGTAGGCGAAGAGGAGGGAGAAATAGTAGAAGATGAGAGTTGCACCTCGATGAAGGTCCTCTGGGTAATCGGGACTGCCTCTGGTCGTTCTTTTGACTTGGCCACCGCCAAAATCCCTTGCTCCACCTCTTTGTGTAGACGGTGCTCCTCTACCTTCATCTTGGTAGCTGATTGTGATTGGCTGATTGGTTCTGGCGTAGTAGTGGTTGTGGGTTTGTCCTGGCCTCCGTCTGTTCCAGGCGTGGCAGGGCTACTGCTGCTCCGGTCTTGCTGTTTACTCTTTAGGCTGCTGTTTACGGCTGTCTTCCTGGTAAGCAGAGGGGAATCCACATTCCTGGTTTGCAGGGGGGAGCCCACCTTCTTGGCTTGCAGTTTGGGGGACTGGAGCGGAGAAGTGTTGTTGGCTTTCCTCAGAACCGACGGACTTTCTGCTCTGGCTGGTTTTGGGGAAAGCTGCTCCTGGGGTTTAGTTTTACTCTTGATGTTGAGCCCCTTCATTTTGGGTGCAGTGCTACTGGTCTTCTGGACTTTGTCACTGACTCTGAGCCTGCTGCTACTGCTGGATAGAGGACTGTCTGTTGAAATGTTGTTGACTAATTTGGAACCGGACGTCCTGAGAGAGGGACTAGTAGGGTTATTCTGGACCAACCTGAGGTCCAGGGATGTTAAGGGAACTTTCTCTCTCTCCCTGTCTCTTGTTGTTAGCGATGTTGAAACTTTCTCTCTCTCCCTGTCTCTTGCTGTTAGCGATATTGATGAGGGAACTTTCTCTCTCTCCCTGTCTCTTGTTGTTGGCGATATTGATGAGGGAACTTTCTCTCTCTCACTGTCTCTTGTTGTTAGCGATGTTGACGAAGGAACTTTCTCTCTCTCCCTGTCTCTTGTTGTTAGCGATGTTGACGAAGGAACTTTCTCTCTCTCCCTGTCTCTTGTTGTTAGCGATGTTGACAAAGGAACTTTCTCTTTCTCACTGTCTCTTGTTAGCGATGTTGATGAGGAAACTTTCTCTATCTCACTGTCTCTTGTTGTTAGCGATATTGATGAGGGAACTTTCTCTATCTCACTGTCTCTTGTTGTTAGCGATATTGATGAGGGAACTTTCTCTCTCTCCCTGTCTCTTGCTGTTAGCGATATTGATGAGGGAACTTTCTCTCTCTCACTGTCACTTGTTGTTAGCGATATTGACGAGGGAACTTTCTCTCTCTCCCTGTCTCTTGCTGTTAGCGATATTGATGAGGGAACTTTCTCTCTCTCACTGTCACTTGTTGTTAGCGATATTGATGAGGGAACTTTCTTTCTCTCACTGTCTCTTGTTGTTAGCGATGTTGACAATGGTTTAGATGCGCCTGACCAGACATTGCTACAATTGGAGGGATTTGCCTCTCCCACCGCTGAGTGAGATGATGACGATTGTGTGTTAGATAGTTTCCCTAAAGCCGCAGCCGGTGAAACGTTTGTACGGAGTCGGGCTGACCTCTCCTGACTCTGTCGCGCGAAGTTGCGGCTAGCCGCCGCAACGGGGGTGCTGCAGACGCTTAATGAAGGAGCATGGCTGGGTTTTATTGGATGTGTTATAACAGTGTCACAAACCCTGTTGACACCACATTCTGAAGGCCCTGCAGGGTTTGTAGTGGGCACAGAATCTGTGTCCTTGGAAGACTGGCGGGGCATTACTTGGCAAGGGGAACCTTTGGCCTCCACAGCCAGACAGGCAGCTGAGGATTGACAGCCAGAGGCAGGCAGACCCCGAGACAGTGAGGGGAATGCTTTCTGATCGGGGTTGGATTGGGTTGTTACAACAGAGCAGTCTTCATTTTGCTGGGAGACCGCTGAAGCAGTAGCGACAGCGGAGGAGGAGGAGGAAGAAGCAGAGTCTAGTGCTACATCAAAGGGCCCAGTCTCCTTTGTACTGTGGCTGCTGTCAGAGCCAGAGATAGAGATAGGGAGCTGTGGAGACAATGGCCCATCTGTTAGGTGAGTCAGCGCTGCCTGACTCAGAGTGCTGGGTCGCTGGGCCTCACTGTAACAAATCTCTACTTCTTCCTCATCAGAATCCGTGTTCTGGGGCCCAGCGCCGACACTGCGGCTCGCCGGTTTGTTATCGCCGGCAGCGCCACGGCTGTTGTCGGTGGCAGTGTCTTCGCTCTCCGAATCACTGTCGCCAACCATGTCGTACATGTTGCAGTTCGAATCGGCAGCAGAGGCACCGGGGGGTCTCTCCACCCTGTTAGAAAGAGCATTCATTCCCTCATCTGTGAGATTACTGCTAAAGTTTCTGGAGTAATTGTTCAAGAATGTTTTACCCACAGGCATGAGGCAGCATTTCTTTCCAGAGTCCAAGACAGAGAAATCTAACTGACTGGGCAATGTTGGAGGAGTCTGAACTGTGCTTTTCTCATTCTCTGGCAGGGCCTTGCTGTCTACAGCTGACTTACAGGCCATAGTCTCTGTATGTTGTGCTTCTGAAGGGGCTTTGATGGTATTGGAAGAGAGGGGGCTCTTTACATCGGAGGAGCTTAGTTTGGTTATGACGTCATCAATGTAGGTGACCGGTATATCATTGCTGTGGTTGTGGTTGATTAGGGTTGTGGGTTTGGGATTGGTCGGTGAGGAGGAGGAGGAGGAGGAGGGACTTCCTGGATTTGGAGCCCCCCCATTGGCTTCCTGGGGAAGTCTGGAGGGTCCCGTGACATCACAACTCCCCGATGACATCATGAGGCTGGACAGGCGATCTACAGCTGTATGAGGAGAGATTCATTAATTACTTCAGAGGCCGTTAGGTTTTGGTTGTGTGACACTTAATGTTAAATTGCTCTTATACCTACACTGTATACCTACAGTGTAGTAGGCCTAACACTGTAATTCCTACAGAAACAACATGGAGAACCTTATTCTATTAACTACATTTACTAAAGTGCAATTTAACAACATGTTAAAACAAAACACATACTTTGAAATCACCTCTTCTCATAAAATAACAAGTAGTATTCTCATTCTGTCTAGAATGTACATTCATTCTTCAACTGAATGAGACATTTAATTTCAGCAACCTCATGTAATCAAGCCACTTTAAACCAGATATGAGAGAGTTGTGAAATGAGCCAATGGGACGTCAGTATTTAATGGCATATTCATTAATACTAATCACGTGACCGAATGCACCAATAACGACAGACATACCAGGAAGTAAGTTGACATACTGTATCTGTTTTACAAATCAACATTCCTTTGACGCCAGAGCATTTCCACTGACCTGGATTCCCAATATCTAAAAAGGCTTTGGAAAAGGCTCTCGGATCAAATGACAAATTCCTCAAATCTGATGTGGAAAGGAAAGCTTCTGTGGATCGAACCAGCAGGCCCTGTTCGGTCTACAGCCCAGCAGAAGCAAGTCTGTTATAGCCTGGTTAAACCAGACTGAAAGCTGTGCTCACCATGGTTTCACAGAGCATCAGTTTGGATGCCAGGCTTAGTCTGTTGTGCATTAAGTTAAAAATGATGAATGCAATGGATGACAAATACACTGTTATTGTATATCATTATGCTATACAAAGAAGAGGGTGGTTTGAGCTCCACACTTCCCACACAGAGACAGGCAGACAACGACACACAGACAGAATATTAGGCACACACAGTTAGGCTACTCTTCTTCAGATTAGGTTAGTTGTTGTTGTTGTGAGTGCCGAGGCAGCCACCTCAAAAACGGTGTAGTTCCAGAAAGACAGTAACCAATAAGTGACCAATAAGCAACTCACAGAAATCACACAACGTCCCCCAAAATAACAACAAAAGCGTACGCAAAATCTAATGTCAGCTAATTCTAGCTAATAAGGCATGTGGAAGCGGGGGACTTCTACGAACTCCTACGGATCTACTACTGGTAGATTTAGCAAAATTCCGGTAACTTTCCTAACATTCCCTGATTTCCCAGAAATCCTGGTTGGAAGATTCCCGGAATCTGGAGGAAAATAAGCAGGAAATCCAGAATCCTCAAACCAGGATTTATGGGAATTTTGGGGAAAGTTAGTGGAATTTTGCAACCCTTGGTCAACTACTGGTCAACTACTGAGGTAAATAAATGGATAGTCACCATGGATACAAAGCCAGCAGCATGCTGTTCCCTTTGGGGTGCAGGGTTAGGGTACTGCCAGCAGAGGGCAGACAGCTGAGGTCCTATGTCTTAGGGAAGGCAGCATTAGGGAGGATGGAAAGGGGTGAAAGGAAGACAGACTGTGCTCTTAGTGACTAGTGAGTGGCGTAGTGAAGGATAGTTTGGTCAAGTTTCATCTTATTTTTTTCGACTAAATGTTTTTATCATTCAAATTATCTATCCTTATAATTAAATATGCTTCCTTTTATTCCTCCCTTCCCTCGTCTCGATGTCGATCTGATATTGATTGGATAGGTGAGAGCTATGTGATGGTTACATCATTGCTTACATCCATCAATTTGTATCAATGATTACTTCAAGGTAGAAGAAAGGACAAAAGGTTATTTTGTACGTTTTATTCCAACACCACAGGTGATGTGGAGAGTCTCTGTCTCTGATCCCTCCAGGTGAGCTCCTATTATGAGTGCTGGACAGTTGTTTTTTTTTTAAAGATTTGTTATGTTATTTTAGTTAGTATTAAGGTGGAAACAGTCCCAAGTGCCCTGGTTGTTATAATGCTGTCATAAGGATGACATAACATGATATTACAGATTATGATCACTGTCAGAATACTGACTGGCATTAAAACCCCTTCATGCTACCTGGGGTTAACTCACCTGACATGGACTCACCTGACATGGACTCACCTGACATGGACTCACCTGACATGGACTCACCTGACATGGACTCACCTGACATGGACTCACCTGACATAGACTCACCTGACATGGACTCACCTGACATGGACTCACCTGACATGGACTCACCTGACATAGACTCACCTGACATGGACTCACCTGACATGGACTCACCTGACATGGACTCACCTGACATGGACTCACCTGACATGGGCCTCTTGACCTCTAGCGTGAGGGTCACAGGGAGATTGTGCATGAGCTCACAGATGTCGTGATAGGACGAGGAGCACATTTGTGTGTCCCCAATCGACACGATCTCGTCCCCAACACACATCCTGCCCTGGGATTCCTGCAACCAGGTCATAAGGGTCACAACTCAAAAGGTACAGTGTATGAGGTCATAAAAAGGGGACGGTGTAGAGATCAAACAAAGCAGAGTTTTGTAAAGAAGGATGAAGACATTAGGGCAAGGAACGGGAGGCCAGCTTAATAGTTTTATTGAGGACGTACTATTGTATACTGGCTGATTGGATCAGAAAACTGCAGTTAGATACATATTGCCTGGCTGATTTTATCAGTGTACTGCAGTTAGATACATATTGTCTGGCTGATTTTATCAGTGTACTGCAGTTAGATACATATTGTCTGACTGATTTTATCAGTGTACTGCAGTTAGATACATATTGCCTGGCTGATTTTATCAGACTACTGCAGTTAGATACATATTGTCTGGCTGATTGTATCAGAATACTGCCGTTAGATACATATTGCCTGGCTGATTTTATCAGTGTACTGCAGTTAGATACATATTGTCTGGCTGATTGTATCAGTGTACTGCAGTTAGATACATATTGCCTGGCTGATTTTAACAGTGTACTGCAGTTAGATACATATTGTCTGGCTGATTTTATCAGTGTACTGCAGTTAGATACATATTGCCTGGCTGATTTTAACAGTGTACTGCAGTTAGATACATATTGCCTGGCTGATTTTATCAGACTACTGCAGTTAGATACATATTGTCTGGCTGATTGTATCAGTGTACTGCAGTTAGATACATATTGCCTGGCTGATTTTAACAGTGTACTGCAGTTAGATACATATTGCCTGGCTGATTGCATCAGTGTACTGCAGTTAGATACATATTGCCTGGCTGATTTTATTAGTGTACTGCAGTTAGATACATATTGTCTGGCTGATTTTATCAGTGTACTGCAGTTAGATACATATTGTCTGGCTGATTTTATCAGTGTACTGCAGTTAGATACATATTGTCTGGCTGATTGACTTTTGATTAACTCCTGGTACCAGTGTTAACACGGATGATTTGTGATGTCTGTGTACTGTAGACATTAGCCTGGACTCCAAACCAGATATGGTGCAATAACAGTTTGGATTCCAGGCTGGGTAAACAACGCACCCTCTCGGCCGCTCCTCCATGCCTCAGTCCAGTGATCACCACCTTCAGAGGACAGGATCTGATCTCCAGGTCCAGACCGAAGGACTCCTCCTCACTCCTCCTCAGGACCACCCTGTCGATGGTGCAGACCCCCGCCAGCTCGCCGCAGGCCTCGCCCTTCTTACAGAGGGAGTTGGGGTTAGACCCTGGCCGTCCCAGGGAGCGGCTGGAGGCTACCCCACCAGGCTCAGGGATCAGAGGCTGGAACGATGGGGACATTGGAGACTCCTCTCCTTTGGGTCTCTGGTTCTGCTGATTGGTTGGCTGGATGGGTGGGGCCTCGATGCTCAGCATACTCTTGACGCGGGTCACAGCTTTGTGTTCCAGCTTAGGGGAGTGCTTGGGCTCCAGGGGGCCCTGAGGGTCCATCCTCACACCCAGGTTACTGGTTCCTGTCGTGAGGAAAGACCCTCCTCCTGCCCCGGGGGTCTGGTGGTGGTCCGACCGGCGGATAGGCATGAAGGGTGATTCGGCGCCGGAGGAAGGAACGAAACCGACCCCTTCCTCTGAGTCCAGAGAGATACTATGAAGCAGGATAGGTGGGCCTTCACTCTCCTCGTCCAACTCCACTGATTGAGTAGAGATCATGATGCCAGAGTCAGTAACCACCCCCATGGTGGCGACACGACCAGCGACCTGGCAGAAGGGCAGGGTAACTAGAGAGACAGAGACAGAGACAGAGAGAGAGAGAGAGAGAGAGAGAGAGAGAGAGAGAAAGGCAGAGAGAGAGAGAAAGGAGAAGGTTTAACACACATCTAGCTATTGCACAGGAACTGACCTGCTGATCCCCAATAAGTCTCACAAAGACAGAAAACACCAAACATTTTTTTTTTGACCAACAACGGTATCTCCATCATATCCTCACCAGCATCTTCATCATCGCTGACCTCATCGTCATAGCAGATGACTTGTCTCTGTCGGAGCAGCGGACTGCGGACGGAGCCGTTACCGGGACTACACGTGGTGGGCTGGCGCTGGGCGGTCTTCACTGGCCGGTTCAACACCGGGACACCGGGGGCCTTATCATCGGTTCTGACCTCCGCTCCCACACAGGAGGTATCTTTTAACCCCAGTCACCGGAGGAAGTCAGAGACAGAGATGTCAGGTGAGACTGAACATGATAGTTTCAACACGTTTCTATGGTTTCTGAACATAATTCTGGTTTACCCAGCTGCTGATTAGATTGATGTATGGTTCTTATAGCTATACTATAAAACAACATTAGTAAACCGTTCTGCAGGAAAACCCCTCTCTCTCTGGCCGTGGCAGTTAGAGACTAACTTGGGGACTCTCTAGCCTCAGCAGAGGCTACCATCTCCCGGTCGTTCACACCTCTGGTCCTGGCAGTTAGAGACTAACTTGGGGACTCTCTAGCCTCAGCAGAGGCTACCATCTCCCGGTCGTTCACACCTCTGGTCCTGGCAGTTAGAGACTAACTTGGGGACTCTCTAGCCTCAGCAGAGGCTACCATCTCCCGGTCGTTCACACCTCTGATCCTGGCAGTTAGAGACTAACTTGGGGACTCTCTAGCCTCAGCAGATGCTACCATCTCCCGGTCGTTCACACCTCTGGTCCTGGCCACTCCATTGCTAGGGTCCTTTATCACATCGTGGGGTGAACCAATCACAGGCCTTTACCCGGTGGTTTTCAAACCCCTTACTTCTGTCCCTGGACACAGTCTCCAGCAGTTGTACCTAGATCTAAACCAGGACAGTTGTACCTAGATCTAAACCAGGACAGTTGTACCTAGATCTAAACCAGGACAGTTGTACCTAGATCTAAACCAGGACAGTTGTACCTAGATCTAAACCAGGACAGTTGTACCTACATCTAAACCAGGACAGTTGTACCTAGATCTAAACCAGGACAGTTGTACCTAGATCTAAACCAGGACAGTTGTACCTAGATCTAAACCAGGACAGTTGTACCTAGATCTAAACCAGGACAGTTGTACCTACATCTTAACCAGGACAGTTGTACCTACATCTAAACCAGGACAGTTGTACCTAGATCTAAACCAGGACAGTTGTACCTAGATCTAAACCAGGACAGTTGTATCTAGATCTAAACCAGGACAGTTGTACCTAGATCTAAACCAGGACAGTTGTACCTAGATCTAAACCAGGACAGTTGTATCTAGATCTAAACCAGGACAGTTGTACCTACATCTAAACCAGGACAGTTGTATCTAGATCTAAACCGGCACCTCTTACGGAGACCACTATCAGTTGGTAGCAGTCTTTTTCATAAACCATAGGGATGTGGAATAGGGGAAATGGACTGTACCATGTGGCTGAGTGGCGGGGGTGTCGTCTATTGAGGTGTTACAGCTCCTGTGGTGGAGCATGTCGTCATCACTGGATCCCATCGCATTGGTTTCCGACAGCGACGAATGACTGGTTACTTCCTGGGAAAAGTACTGAGATAGCTCCGCCTCTGAACTCAGAGACCCTTGCTGCTCAGCAAGAGAGAGATTCAATTAAAGCAAGAGGAAAAGTTCACTTAGATTTGTGTAAGAAGGAAGACTCAAAGCCTTGATATGAATCTAATGAGAGTCTGTCTGAGAGCTATAGAAACTCTGCTGAAGAGGAAGAATAGTTGAGGTCAAGGTTTCTGTCTCAACCCAATGTGAATCATCCTCAAAACATTGGTAATTCCTAACAATAGTGAACGGACATTGACTGGTGATCGATTGATTGATTGGTTCATGTATTGATAGATCGATTGATTGATATATTGATTGTTGTGTGTAATGTATCGTACCCTGCTGGCGGGCTCCAGGAATCTTTTCATGGTCCAGCTGAGGGAAGAGCCATCTGCCTGTTTGGCCTTCACTGTGAGGGAGGGGCTCTTAGAGTGCATGCCTAGAGGTCAAGGGTCAGAGGAAACAGGTTAGACTAGAATCACATTCACTCAACAACCTGACTCCAATATAGATATCACAACAGACTATGATTCCAGGTAAGCACTTCTAAGCGCTGGCGATAGAAATATAGGTTTGGGGGTGTGTAAGAAATATTTTGGCTATTTTTACAACCAGAATTATGGGCACAGTAGCTGGCGGTGGCGCGAAAGGGTTTTGATGAATAAACAAATTGTGGGTGTGTCGAGGCTTGGCCACTCACTGGCCAATCAGAACGTGTTCCATGACTAAATATGTGGTTGCTTCAAGTTGTGTATTTAAAACAAAATAAAATCGAATTGTCACATGCGCCGAATACAACAGGTGTAGACCTTAAAGCGAAATGCTTACTTACAGTGAGGGAAAAAAGTATTTGATCCCCTGCTGATTTTGTCCACTGACAAAGAAATGATCAGTCTATATTTTTAATGGTAGGTTTATTTGAACAGTGAGAGACAGAATAACAAACAAAAAAAATCTAGAAAAAAGCATGTCAAAAATGTTATAAACTTCCTGTATAGACGCCCATTATTTTGTATTTAATTGTATTCCTCTTGTGCTAGTTACTATTTTACTTGATATTATTATTTTCAAAATCTGTATCGTTGGGAAAGGTTCGTAAGCAATAATTTCACTGTAAAGTCTACACCAGTTGTATTTGGCACATGTGATACAATTTAGACAATTTGATTTGACTTAAAAAAAAACTTTATTCATAGGCGAATTGGCTAATGGATAAAATAACACACCTGTGCCATGCTGCAAAACCAGCTGTTATTAAGTAAGCTATGCTTGGTTTTTCGTCAAATTAAACGAAATGGGAGGGAAACCAATCGTTTCTAAAAAAATGTTTCTAAATAGAAGATTCACCGGCACAAAATGCCAGAGGGACAGTATTTACCTTTGGCCAGGTCGCAGTTGTCTATATACCCTACCTGGTTAAATAAAGGTGAAATAAAAAATAATTTTAAAAAACACAACGAAATGTAAAACTAATGTGTGTTTAAGACTTGTGCCTCCTTAACACCAGCCTAAAATAGAGCCCTGAGACTCTTAAAAACAATTATTGACACTCTCTTCATCGATCGAGAGAGACAGAGGTGAGAGAGAGGAGAGAGAGGTGAGAGAGAGACAGTGGAAGGGAGAGAGGGAGAAAGAGAGAGGTGATAGAGAGAAGCGAGAGAGAGAGAGAAGTGATAGAGAGAGACAGAGGAAGGGAGAGAGGGAGAAAGAGAGGTGATAGAGAGGTGATAGAGAGAGAGAGAGAGAGAGAGTCATGCTCAACATGAGCTCCTGATATATTCATATTTTTTAGTTTTTAGAATGAGATAAATACTCTAATGGAAAAAGAATTCCAGACAAGAAGTGATGAACAACAACTCTATTCATTCAGAATAGAAAAAAAGTAACTTTGCACCTCAAGTTAAGAAGTTTTGACTCTAGCTAGCTAGCTACACAACAAAGACCTAGCCAGCAGGCTAACAAGCTAGCCAGAAGAAACGAGCTAGAACAAACCTAGCAAGGGGAGTTAATACAACTACATCAAACGACCAAACTGACTGAGTAAAACCAAAAAGGAGCACGGACTAACTTTAAACACATCTTCTGTTTTTCTGTGTAAAGATTTGTCACTCTTTTTGCTGGTTTTTGAACCCAATTAGCGCTAGCTAGCAACAGCAGCAGACAAACAAACCGGTTGCTACGGCAACCATTTTTGGCCTCTACCCTCCAGAGGCCAAAAATGACACAACGAGGAAAGCTTAAACAGACACTACTAAAGGGGAGGCCAGAAACCCTTTCCGCAGACCTCTACAATAACGGTGATGTGAGTAATCTCATCTTCCTCACTGACCAGCCAAATGCTTGGCGCTCAGCAGTCTGCTGTCACTACCCATCCATCTCATCTTCCTCACTGACCAGCCAAATGCATGGCGCTCAGCGGTCTGCTCTCACTACCCATCCATAAAAACAGAGGGAATCTGTAATGGGTGGAAGCTGAAAGTCAAAGAGACAGACGACCCCGACAGCATCCTGATAACAATCAACCTCTACAAGACTGGGACTGTCATGGTGCCAGGTAACAGACTGGGACTGTCATGGTGCCAGGTAACAGGCTGGGACTGTCATGGTGCCAGGTAACAGACTGGGACTATCATGGTGCCAGGTAACAGACTGGGACTATCATGGTGCCAGGTAACATCAGACTGGGACTGTCATGGTGCCAGGTCACAGACTGGGACTGTCATGGTGCCAGGTAACAGACTGGGACTGTCATGGTGCCAGGTAACAGACTGGGGCTGTCATGGTGCCAGGTAACATCAGACTGGGACTGTGATGGTGCCAGGTAACATCAGACTGGGACTGTCATGGTGCCAGGTAACATCAGACTGGGACTGTCATGGTTCCAGGTAACAGACTGGGACTGTCATGGTGCCAGGTAACAGACTGGGACTGTCATGGTTCCAGGTAACAGACTGGGACTGTCATGGTGCCAGGTAACAGACTGGGACTGTCATGGTATCAGGTAACAGACTGGGACTGTCATGGTGCCAGGTAACAGACTGGGACTGTCATGGTGCCAGGTAACATTAGGCTGGGACTGTCATGGTGCCAGGTAACATTGGGCTGGGACTGTCATGGTGCCAGGTAACAGACTGGGACTGTCATGGTGCCAGGTAACATTAGGCTGGGACTGTCACGGTGCCAGGTAACATTAGGCTGGGACTGTCATGGTGCCAGGTAACATCAGACTGGGACTGTCATGGTGCCAGGTAACAGACTGGGACTGTCATGGTGCCAGGTAACAGACTGGGACTGTCATGGTATCAGGTAACAGACTGGGACTGTCATGGTGCCAGGTAACATTAGGCTGGGACTGTCATGGTGCCAGGTAACATTAGGCTGGGACTGTCATGGTGCCAGGTAACATCAGACTGGGACTGTCATGGTGCCAGGTAACAGACTGGGACTGTCATGGTGCCAGGTAACATCAGACTGGGACTGTCATGGTGCCAGGTAACATCAGACTGGGACTGTCATGGTGCCAGGTAACAGACTGGGACTGTCATGGTGCCAGGTAACATCAGACTGGGACTGTCATGGTGCCAGGTAACAGACTGGGACTGTCATGGTGCCAGGTAACAGACTGGGACTGTCATGGTGCCAGGTAATATCAGACTGGGACTGTCATGGTGCCAGGTAACATCAGACTGGGACTGTCATGGTGCCAGGTAACATCAGACTGGGACTGTCATGGTGCCAGGTAACAGACTGGGACTGTCATGGTGCCAGGTAAAATCAGACTGGGACTGGTCATGGTGCCAGGTAACAGACTGGGACTGTCATGGTGCCAGGTAACATCAGGCTGTTTGAAACAGACTGGGACTGTCATGGTGCCAGGTAACATCAGACTGGGACTGTCATGGTGCCAGGTAACAGACTGGGACTGTCATGGTGCCAGGTAACATCAGACTGGGACTGTCATGGTGCCAGGTAACAGACTGGGACTGTCATGGTGCCAGGTAACATCAGACTGGGACTGTCATGGTGCCAGGTAACAGACTGGGACTGTCATGGTGCCAGGTAACATCAGGCTGGGACTGTCATGGTGCCAGGTAACAGACTGGGACTGTCATGGTGCCAGGTAACATCAGACTGGGACTGTCATGGTGCCAGGTAACATCAGGCTGGGACTGTCATGGTGCTAGGTAACAGACTGGGACTGTCATGGTGCCAGGTAACATCAGACTGGGACTGGTCATGGTGCCAGGTAACAGACTGGGACTGTCATGGTGCCAGGTAACAGACTGGGACTGTCATGGTGCCAGGTAACATCAGGCTGGGACTGTCATGGTTCCAGGTAACAGACTGGGACTGTCATGGTGCCAGGTAACAGACTGGGACTGTCATGGTGCCAGGTAACATCAGACTGGGACTGTCATGGTGCCAGGTAACATCAGACTGGGACTGTCATGGTGCCAGGTAACGGACTGGGACTGTCATGGTGCCAGGTAACATCAGACTGGGACTGTCATGGTGCCAGGTAACAGACTGGGACTGTCATGGTGCCAGGTATAAGACTGGGACTGTCATGGTGCCAGGTAAAATCAAACTGGGACTGTCATGGTGCCAGGTAACAGACTGGGACTGTCATGGTGCCCGGTAACAGACTGAGACTGTCATGGTGCCAGGTAACAGGCTGGGACTGTCATGGTGCCAGGTAACATCAGACTGGGACTGTCATGGTGCCAGGTAACAGACTGGGACTGTCATGGTGCCAGGTAACATCAGACTGGGACTGTCATGGTGCCAGGTAACAGACTGGGACTGTCATGGTGCCAGGTAACAGACTGGGACTGTCATGGTGCCAGGTAACAGACTGGGACTGTCATGGTGCCAGGTAACAGGCTGGGACTGTCATGGTGCCAGGTAACATCAGGCTGTTTGAAACAGACTGGGACTGTCATAAGGTGAATGCACCAATCTGTAAGTCGCTCTGGATAAGAGCGTCTGCTAAATGACGTAAATGTAAATGTCCTGGGGACAAACACCTACCAGGAAGCAACAACCTTTCCCTCCCCACATACCCCCACAGAAACAACTAGGACAAAGTGAAAAACAGAAATGGAGTACAGCTCGTGAAGCTCTGTGGAACACTGGGTCTGTATATAGTCAATGGCAGGCTGAGAGGGGACTCTTTTGGTAGGTACACCTACAGCTCTGTTACACGCTGGGTCTGTACATAGTCAATGGTAGGCTGAGAGGGGACTCTTTTGGTAGGTACACCTACAGCTCTGTTACACGCTGGGTCTGTACATAGTCAATGGTAGGCTGAGAGGGGACTCTTTTGGTAGGTACACCTACAGCTCTGTTACACGCTGGGTCTGTACATAGTCAATGGTAGGCTGAGAGGGGACTCTTTTGGTAGGTACACCTACAGCTCATCCCTTGGCAGTAGTACTGTAGACTACTTCCTCACCGACCTAAAGTCCCAGAGTCTCTCAGAGCCTTCACAGTCAGCCCACTGACCTCAACCCAGAGTCTCTCAGCGCCTTCACAGTCAGCCCACTGACCTCAACCCTGAGTCTCTCAGAGCCTTCACAGTCAGCCCACTGACCTAAACCCAGAGTCTCTCAGAGCCTTCACAGTCAGCCCACTGACCTAAACCCAGAGTCTCTCAGAGCCTTCACAGTCAGCCCACTGACCTAAACCCAGAGTCTCTCAGAGCCTTCACAGTCAGCCCACTGACCTAAACCCAGAGTCTCCCAGAGCCTTCACAGTCAGCCCACTGACCTAAACCCAGAGTCTCTCAGAGCCTTCACAGTCAGCCCACTGACCTCAACCCAGAGTCTCTCAGAGCCTTCACAGTCAGCCCACTGACCTTCAACCCAGAGTCTCTCAGAGCCTTCACAGTCAGCCCACTGACCTAAACCCAGAGTCTCTCAGAGCCTTCACAGTCAGCCCACTGACCTAAACCCAGAGTCTCCCAGAGCCTTCACAGTCAGCCCACTGACCTAAACCCAGAGTCTCTCAGAGCCTTCACAGTCAGCCCACTGACCTCAACCCAGAGTCTCTCAGAGCCTTCACAGTCAGCCCACTGACCTTCAACCCAGAGTCTCTCAGAGCCTTCACAGTCAGCCCACTGACCTAAACCCAGAGTCTCTCAGAGCCTTCACAGTCAGCCCACTGACCTAAACCCAGAGTCTCCCAGAGCCTTCACAGTCAGCCCACTGACCTAAACCCAGAGTCTCTCAGAGCCTTCACAGTCAGCCCACTGACCTCAACCCAGAGTCTCTCAGAGCCTTCACAGTCAGCCCACTGACCTCAACCCAGAGTCTCTCAGAGCCTTCACAGTCAGCCCACTAACACCTCTCAGAGCCTTCACTGTCAGCCCACTGACCTAAACCCAGAGTCTCTCAGAGCCTTCACAGTCAGCCCACTAACACCTCCCAGAGCCTTCACAGTCAGCCCACTAACACCTCTCTCAGACCACAGTAAAATCACAGTGTATCTGAGAAGAGCGGAATCCAACCCTGAAGCAACACGGCCCAATAAATTTCATGGTACTAAACAGGCCTATAGATGAAGTGCAAACAGTACAGACATCTACCAAAAAGCAATTAGTAGCCCTAAAAATACAATCTCTCCTGGACAACTTTTTAGCCTTAACATTCTCCTTCAGCAATGAAGGTGTAAATTTGGCCGTTTGGAACATAAACTTTATATTTGACAAATTAGCCTCCTTGGCTAATCTAAAGAAGCATAAGAGCAAACCAGAAATAACAGATAATGAAAAATGGTTTGATAATGATGGCAAAAAATCTAAGAAAGTCATTGAGAAATATATCTAATCAAAAACACAGAGAACCAGACAACAAAAATATACGCCTTCAATATGGGGAAACACTGAAGCAATACAAACACACCCTGAGAACAATAAAGGAACAGCACATTAGGAATCAGCTGAATGTTGTTGAGGAATCCATAGAATCAAACCACTTCTGGGAGAATTGTAATAAATTAAACGAACCTCATCAGGAAGAATTGACTCTCCAAAATGGGGGTATGTGGAGAAATCACTTTGCAAACCTCTACAGCAATATAACAAAGAGCACAGAACAAAAATATATACAAGAAAAATTATAAATCCTTGAATCAGCGGTTAAAATTGGCAACAAGCAAACAGACTTATTCTCTCAGGGACGGGGAGTGAAACAGGGCTGCCCAATAAGTCCAACACTATTTAACATCTACATTAATGAATTAACAAAAACATTAGAAGAATCTGCAGCACCTGGTATCACCCTACACAACACTGAAATCAAGTGTCTGCTGTAGACAGATGACCTGGTGCTGCTGTCTCCCACTAAAGAGGGTCTGCTGTAGACAGATGACCTGGTGCTGCTGTCTCCCACTAAGGAGGGTCTGCTGTAGACAGATGACCTGGTGCTGCTGTCTCCCACTAAGGAGGGTCTGCTGTAGACAGATGACCTGGTGCTGTTGTCTCCCACTAAGGAGGGTCTGCTGTAGACAGATGATCTGGTGCTGCTGTCTCCCAGTAAGGAGGGTCTGCAGTAGACAGATGACCTGGTGCTGCTGTCTCCCACTAAGGAGGGTCTGCTGTCTCCCACTAAGGAGGGTCTGCTGTAGACAGATGACCTGGTGCTGCTGTCTCCCACTAAGGAGGGTCTGCTGTCTCCCACTAAGGAGGGTCTGCTGTAGACAGATGACCTGGTGCTGCTGTCTCCCACTAAGGAGGGTCTGCTGTACACAGATGACCTGGTGCTGCTGTCTCCCACTAAGGAGGGTCTGCTGTACGCAGATGACCCGGTGCTGCTGTCTCCCACTAAAGAGGGGTTACAGCAGAGAGGACAGTCTGGCTATAGAGACCGGTCGTCACAGACAAACCTGGCTGCCCAGAGAGGACAGGCTGGCTATAGAGACCGGTCGTCACAGACAAACCTGGCTGCCCAGAGAGGACAGGCTGGCTATAGAGACCGGTCGTCACAGACAAACCTGGCAGCCCAGAGAGGACAGTCTGGCTGCCCAGAGAGGACAGTCTGGCTGCCCAGAGAGGACAGGCTGTGCTCACTCTGCTCCAGGGGAGAGGTAGAGACAGAGCTGCATTTCCTATTACACTGTGACAAATACTCAGACATAAGAGAATATTGCTTTCCCAAAATTATAATTCAAAAAGATTAAGAAAAAATCTAATATTTATTGGGTGAAAAGCCAAAATGTGCAGTTTTGGCAGCCAAATATGTGTCCTCCTGCCACAACCTGAGGGACAGCCGGTGAAAAGTGCAATGTAATGTGGATAATATTTCCCATCTTGTTTAGTTGTGTCTTTCATACCAGGTCATGTGTCTTCTCAGTCATGTTGACACTGGTCTACTACCATCGCTTTAATGTATTGTTGTTCTGATTAATATTGTTGTTGTAGTTGGTGTTAATGGTAATCCCATGTCCACTACTACTGTTATTATTGCTGTTGGTCCCACCATTCATTTATATATAAATATATATTTTATATATATAGAAATATATATTTGTTATTTTTCTATATGTATACTTTGACAATGTAAGTAATAATGAACTTACCATGTCAATAAAGTCAATTGAATTGAATTGAGAGAGGAGAGAGAGAAGAGAGAGAGAGAGAGAGAGAGAGAGAGAGAAAGAGAGAGAGAGAGAGAGAGAGAGAGAGAGAGAAAGAGAGAGAAAGAGAGAGAGAGAGAAAGAGAGAGAGAGAGAAAGAGAGAGAAAGAGAGAGAAAGAGAAAGAGAAAGAGAGAGAAAGAGAGAGAGAGAGAGAGAGAAGAAGGAGAGAGCGAGAGGGTGGGGGGGAGACAGACAGACCTAGAGTTTGAGAGGCGTGTCCGTCCTTACTCAGGCTGTCTCTGTGTGAAGACCTAGTGATTACATCATCCATCTCCTGCTCGGAAACCTGGAGGAACAAAACAGAGAGGAACGTTCAGGAAACACTCATCGAACCACATTCACCATCGGGCCGTAGTCTCACAGTAGTGCTAATCAAGGATCATGATTATGGACCTGACGGACCTGATCCGAGATCAGCACTACTCCTATGAGACACTGTGTACCGAGTGCATCAGGTATTTGGCACAATGTAACCACCAGATGTCAATGAAGTCAAGGCCAAGCAAGGCCAGTCAAGCCCAGTCAAGGCCAGTCAAGCCCAGTCAAGGCCAGTCAAGGTCAGTCAAGGTCAGTCAAGCCCAGTCAAGGCCAGTCAAGAACAGGCCCGTCAAGACCAGGCCCGTCAAGACCAGGCCCGTCAAGACCAGGCCCGTCAAGGCGAGGCCAGTCAAGGCCAGGCCAGTCAAGGACTGGCCTGGCCTGGCCTGGCCTGGCCTGGTCGCAGCAAGAGCGACATCATTGATATATACAGAGAAAAGAGTCGGTCCAAGAATTGAACAATGTGGCACCCCCATAGAGACTGCCAGAGGCCCGGACAACAGGCCATCTGATTTGACACACTGAACTCTATCTGAGAAGTAGTTGGTGAACCAGGCGAGGCAATCATTTGAGAAACCGAGGCTGCCGATTCCATACATAGTGCACTACTTTTGATAAGGGCATGGGTCAAAATTAGTGCACTGCATAGGGAATAGGGTGCCATTTGGGACACATGCCTGTGTTTTGCCTTCATTTGATTGCAGCACTAAAATGCTTTTGAGTCTTCCTTTGCTTTCCCAGGCAGGCCAGCGCTGGAGGAGTTAACAGCATCTGATCAGCCTGACAAACATTAACATGCCTTGATGTGTTGATACTGCAGCTTGAAGTGATAGCTTGAAGAGAGCTGGTGTTACTCTCTCTCTCTCTCTCTCCCCCTCTCTCTCTCTCTCTCCCTCCCCCTCTCTCTCTCCCTCCCCCTCTCTCTCTCTCCCCCTCCCCCTCTCTCCCCCCTATCTCTCCCTCTCCCTCCCCCCTCTCTCTCTCTCTCCCTCTCTCTCTCTTTCTCCCCCTCTGTCTTTCTCTCTCCCCCTTGCTCTCTCTCTCTCCCCTATCTCTCTCTCTCCCCTCTCTTTCTGTACTCACTCTCTCCCTCCCCCTCCCCCTCTCTCTCTCACTCCCCCTCTCTCTCTCTCTCTCTCTCCCTCCCCCTCTCTCTCCCCCTATCTCTCTCTCTCCCTCTCTCTCCCTCCCCCCCCTCTCTCTCCCTCTCTCTCTCTCTCTCTCTCTCTCTGTCTCTCTCTCTCCCCCCTTGCTCTCTCTCTCTCCCCCTTGCTCTCTCTCTCCCCCTCCTATCTCTCTCTCTCCCCCTCCTATCTCTCTCTCTCCCCCTATCGCTCTCTCTCCCCCCTCTCTTTCTGTACTCACGTTCTCCCTCCCCCTCCACCCTCTCTCTCTCACTCCCCCTCTCTCTCCCTCCCCCTCTCTCTCTCTCCCTCCCCCTCTCTCTCCTCTCTCTCTCTTTCTCCCCCTCTGTCTCTCTCTCTCCCCCCTATCTCTCTCTCCCCCTCTCTCTTTAACCCCCCCTCTCTCTCTCTGTACTCACTGTCTCTCTCTCCCCCTCTCTCTCTTTCTCCCCCCTATCTCTCTCTCCACGCCTCTCTCTCTTTCTTCCCCTCCCTCTCTCTCTCTCTGTACTCACTCTCTCTCTCTCCCCCTCTCTCTCTTAGCAGAGGCCACTTCCTCTTCAGCTCACCATAAAAATGCTGTTCCCGCTCTGCTCCCGTCAGCTGATCTACAATAACCTATCAGGTTGCAGCTTGCCCCCCCCCCCCATCCCCACGCCCCTTCATGTCTGTCTGGTTCAACTGTGTGTCTGAGGTAGAAGTTGCCACTAATCACAAATGTAGAATCAGATCTAGCCTTACCGATCCTTACCATATGGGATAAAGGAGTATCTGACCGTGGACTTGTTTTTTAGAGGTCCTACGGGGGTTCATTTGGGATTTAAGGTCTCCACATGTCTTCGTTGGACTAGACAACATGGACCAATAGTGTGAAACAACATGGTGATAATACCAACCTCATGAAATCTGTCAAACCTTTGTTCAGAGATCAGAGACTCAACCCCCAGTCTGAATACATGTAACACAAATCTAGCAGCAGATCTCGTATTTCTGGAAGGGAGATTCACCGAGGGTATCAGGGTATTCACCGAGGGTATCAGTTTGTACTCTGGGTTATTTTCAGTGGATTGTTGAAGGTAAATGGACCCTTTTTCTGCCTACAGGGGAAACACATATTTCTATCTGTGAGTAAAGTTCAGTACAGGATAATATAACATGTCTGCAGGACAGAGAGACAGACTCGCTGTCTGTCCTGCAGGACTAGAAAAATCTGGTTAAAACACACTACGGTCAAAGTACCTGGTTGTCTAAACGAAGGACAAAGAGAACGCACATTCAGTGGTAAGCTGTTGTTTAAGCGCTCAGTGTTTAGAAATATAATCCAGGTAAGATGTTGGGTTGTTGCCTGACTGGTCAACAGTTCATTGGCACAAAGCTGTACAGATAGTAGGAAAGGAATCTCTGCCTGTCTCTCCCTCTGCCTGTCTCTCCCTTTGTCTGTCTCTCCCTCTCTCTATCCTCTCCCTCTGCCTGTCTCTCCCTCTGCCTGTCTCTCCCTCTCTCTATCCTCTCCCTCTGCCTGTCTCTCCCTCTGCCTGTCTCTCCCTCTCTCTATCCTCTCCCTCTGCATGTCTCTCCCTCTGCCTGTCTCTCCCTCTGCCTGTCTCTCCCTCTGCCTGTCTCTCCCTCTGCCTGTCTCTCCCTCTCTCTATCCTCTCCCTCTGTCTGTCTCTCCCTCTGTCTGTCTCTCCCTCTGTCTGTCTCTCCCTCTGCCTGTCTCTCCCTCTGTCTGTCTCTCCCTCTGTCTGTCTCTCCCTCTCTCTATCCTCTCCCTCTGTCTGTCTCTCCCTCTGTCTGTCTCTCCCTCTGTCTGTCTCTCCCTCTCTCTATCCTCTCCCTCTGTCTGTCTCTCCCTCTGTCTGTCTCTCCTTCTGCCTGTCTCTCCTTCTGCCTGTCTCTCCCTCTGTCTGTCTCTCCCTCTGTCTGTCTCTCCCTCTGTCTGTCTCTCCCTCTGTCTGTCTCTCCTTCTGCCTGTCTCTCCCTCTGCCTGTCTCTCCCTCTGTCTGTCTCTCCCTCTGTCTGTCTCTCCCTCTGTCTGTCTCTCCCTCTCTCTATCCTCTCCCTCTGCCTGTCTCTCCCTCTGTCTGTCTCTCCCTCTCTCTATCCTCTCCCTCTGTCTATCCTCTCCCTCTGTCTGTCTCTCCCTCTGTCTGTCTCTCCTTCTGTCTGTCTCTCCCTCTGTCTGTCTCTCCCTCTGTCTGTCTCTCCCTCTGCCTGTCTCTCCTTCTGCCTGTCTCTCCCTCTGTCTGTCTCTCCCTCTGTCTGTCTCTCCCTCTGTCTGTCTCTCCCTCTCTCTATCCTCTCCCTCTGCCTGTCTCTCCCTCTGCCTGTCTCTCCCTCTGCCTGTCTCTCCCTCTGCCTGTCTCTCCCTCTGCCTGTCTCTCCCTCTGTCTGTCTCTCCCTCTGCCTGTCTCTCCCTCTGCCTGTCTCTCCCTCTTCCTGTCTCTCCCTCTGTCTGTCTCTCCCTCTCTCTATCCTCTCCATCTGTCTGTCTCTCCCTCTGCCTGTCTCTCCCTCTGCCTGTCTCTCCCTCTCTCTATCCTCTCCCTCTGTCTGTCTCTCCCTCTGTCTGTCTCTCCCTCTGTCTGTCTCTCCCTCTGCCTGTCTCTCCCTCTCTCTATCCTCTCCCTCTGCCTGTCTCTCCCTCTGTCTGTCTCTCCCTCTCTCTATCCTCTCCTTCTGCCTGTCTCTCCCTCTGCCTGTCTCTCCCTCTGTCTGTCTCTCCTTCTGTCTGTCTCTCCTTCTGCCTGTCTCTCCCTCTGTCTGTCTCTCCCTCTGCCTGTCTCTCCCTCTGCCTGTCTCTCCCTCTGTCTGTCTCTCCCTCTGTCTGTCTCTCCCTCTGTCTGTCTCTCCCTCTGCCTGTCTCTCCCTCTGTCTGTCTCTCCCTCTGTCTGTCTCTCCCTCTCTCTATCCTCTCCCTCTGTCTGTCTCTCCTTCTGCCTGTCTCTCCCTCTGCCTGTCTCTCCCTCTGTCTGTCTCTCCCTCTGTCTGTCTCTCCCTCTCTCTATCCTCTCCCTCTGTCTGTCTCTCCCTCTGTCTGTCTCTCCTTCTGTCTGTCTCTCCTTCTGTCTGTCTCTCCTTCTGTCTGTCTCTCCCTCTGTCTGTCTCTCCTTCTGTCTGTCTCTCCCTCTACCTGTCTCTCCCTCTTTCTCTGAGTGATTTATCTACACCAATACGTTACTCTCTGACCCTTCTAACCACCTGACCCATCCAACCCCCAGTTACACATAAATGTTCCACCCGCTGTCACATTTAAAGTGGTAGCATATGGCTGTAGAAACCAGGAAACTGTAGCCTCTTGCACCTCCCTGCATGCTTCATTAACAGCAGAAATTATTTACGGTTACATTATGACGAGTCAGCACAGTCAGCACATAGTCTGATGACGCTACATTGAAGCTCTCTAATCAGTTTCTCTCTGTCTCTGTCTCTCTGTCTCTGTCTCTCTGTCTCTGTCTCTCTGTCTCTGTGTCTCTGTCTCTGTGTCTCTGTCTCTGTGTCTCTGTCTCTCGGTCTCTGTGTCTCTGTCTCTGTGTCTCTCTCTCTGTCTCTTTGTGTCTCTCTCTCTGTCTCTCTGTGTCTCTCTCTCTATCTCTCTGTGTCTCTCTCTCTGTCTCTCTGTGTCTCTCTCTCCGTGTCTCTCTCTCTGTGTCTGTGTCTCTCTCTCTCTCTCTCTCTCTCTCTCTCTTACCCATGTGTACCTTGGGGTGTGTGTGTGTGTGTGTGTGTGTGTGTGTGTGTGTGTGTACCTTGGTGTGTGTGTGTGTGTGTGTACCTTGGTATGTGTGTGTGTGCGCGTGCGTGCGTGTGTGTGTGTACCTTGGGGTTGGGGTGTCTGCTGATGATTAGGCTGACAGGTCCGGGTCCACACTCACTGAGAACAGCATAGGCCTCACTCAGGGCTGCATGGCGTAGACTCACAGAGTCCACCTCCAAGACCTGGTCCCCTCGACTAGAGACACACACACACACACACACACACACACACACACACACACACACACACACACACACACACACACACACACACACAATCTGTTAGTATTATGTCCAGTAAATAATCCTTAGCGCCGAAGCCTGAAGAATACAGAGAGAGAGAGGTGATAAGGAGAAGAAAGAGAGTACCAGCAACTCTAGCCATACCAGTAACACCAGACGTACCAGCAACACTAGTAATATCAGCAACTCTAGCCATCTGCAGTGTAGCAGCAACTCTAGCCCCACCAGCAACACTAGCCATACCAGCAACACCAGCCATACCAGCAACTGTAGCCATCTGCAAGGTGCCAAAAACACTAGCCACACCAGCAACACTAGCCATACCAGCAACACCAGCCATACCAGAAACTCTAGCCATCTGCAGTGTACCAGCAACACTAGCCATACCAGCAACACCAGCCGTACCAGCAACACTAGCCGTACCAGCAACACTAGCCATACCAGAAACACTAGCCATACCAGCAATTCCAGCCATACCAGCAACACCAGCCATCTGCAGTGTACCAGCAACACTAGCCACACCAGCAACATTAGCCATCTGCAGTGTGCCAGCAAAACCAGCCATCTACAGTGTACCAGCAACATTAGCCATCTGCAGTGTACCAGCAACACTAGCCACACCAGCAACATTAGCCATCTGCAGTGTGCCAGCAACACTAGCCACACCAGCAACACTAGCCATCTGCAGTGTACCAGCAACACTAGCCACACCAGCAACACTAGCCATCTGCAGTGTACCAGCAACACTAGCCATCTGCAGTGTACCAGCAACATTAGCCATCTGCAGTGTGCCAGCAACACTAGCCACACCAGCAACACTAGCCATCTGCAGTGTACCAGCAACACTAGCCATCTGCAGTGTACCAGCAACATTAGCCATCTGCAGTGTGCCAGCAACACTAGCCATCTGCAGAGTACCAACAATCCGGATTCAACACACAACAAGACGTCACATCTCTCTGGTGCCATGTAGAACACACTAATTCTTCTTCAGAGCTGTGGAGAAGCTGGCTGAGAACTTTGACCTGAGACAGTAACGTCTGATATATGACATTGCATATATTCTGATGATACGATACCAGTGGTAGAAACAGAGGATGTGTAGCAAATGTGTCAAAGAGACACACACCCTCATCTCCATTGAGGAAAACTATGGAGGGAATTCCACCGCTGTACTGTTCTGTTTTCCCCTGGGCTTCCTTCCTCTCCCTTCCTGTTCTGTTTTCCCCTGGGCTTCCTTCCTCTCCCTTCCTGTTCTGTTTTCCCCTGGGCTTCCTTCCTTCCTCTCCCTTCCTGTTCTGTTTTCCCCTGGGCTTCCTTCCTCTCCCTTCCTGTTCTGTTTTCCCCTGGGCTTCCTTCCTCTCCCTTCCTGTTCTGTTTTCCCCTGGGCTGCCTTCCTCTCCCTTCCTGTTCTGTTTTCCCCTGGGCTTCCTTCCTCTCCCTTCCTGTTCTGTTTTCCCCTGGGCAGCCTTCCTCTCCCTTCCTCAACTTAGGAGAACCTACGAGGTTGCACTATACCGTGTGTGTGTGTGTGTGTGTGTGTGTGTGTGTGTGTGTGTGAGTGTGTGTGTGTGGCTGTGTGAGCGTGTGTGTGTGTGTGAGTGTGTGTGTGAGCGTGTGTGAGAGTGTGTGTGTGTGTGTGTGTGAGTGTGTGTGTGTGAGTGTGTGTGTGGGAGTGTGTGTGTGAGAGTGAGTGTGTGAGTGTGTGTGAGAGTGTGTGTGTGTGTGTGGGAGTGTGTGTGAGAGTGTGTGTGTGTGTGTGTGGGAGTGTGTGTGTGTGTGTGTGTGTATGTGTGGGAGTGTGTGTGTGTGTGTGTGTGTGTGTGTGTGGGAGTGTGTGTGTGAGAGTGTGAGTGTGAGTGTGTGTGTGTGTGTGTGTGTGTGTGTGTGTGTGTGTGTGTGTGTGTGTGTGTGTGTGTGTGTGTGTGTGTGTGTGTGTGTGTGAGCGTGTGTGTGTCAGTTTGAGATGAGAAATCTTCTACTGATGATGGCAGTCTTGAGAGCTCTGTTGGAAGTAGGGCTACTCAGCCTTTTAATGCAAAACTAGCATTGCCTCGCTTGTCTTTCTTGATGTAGGATCTCAAATCAAATTAAATCAAATTGTTTTTGCCAAATGCGGCGATTACAACAGGTGTTGACTTTCGTGTGAAATGCTTGCTTACGAGCCCTTAACCAACAATGCAGTTTTAAGAAAATCCCCCCCCCCCCAAAAAAAATAAGTAAGAGATAAGAATAACAAATAATTAATAAATAACAATAGTGGGGCAAATATACAGGGTATTACGGTACAGAGTCAATGTGGAGGCTATATACAGGGTATTACGGTACAGTCAATGTGGAGGCTATATACAGGGTATTACGGTACAGAGTCAATGTGGAGGCTATATACAGGGGGGTACCGGTACAGAGTCAATGTGGAGGCTATATACAGGGGGTACCGGTACAGAGTCAATGTGGAGGCTATATACAGGGGGGTACCGGTACAGAGTCAATGTGGAGACTATATACAGGGGGTACCGCTACAGAGCCAATGTGGAGACTATATACAGGGGGTACCGGTACAGAGTCAATGTGGAGGCTATATACAGGGGGTACCGGTACAGAGTCAATGTGGAGGCTATATACAGGGGGGTACCGGTACAGAGTCAATGTGGAGGCTATATACAGGGGGTACCGGTACAGAGTCAATGTGGAGGCTATATACAGGGTGTTACGGTACAGAGTCAATGTGGAGGCTATATACAGGGGGTACCGGTACAGAGTCAATGTGGAGGCTATATACAGGGGGTACTGGTACAGAGTCAATGTGGAGGCTATATACAGGGGGTACCAGTACAGAGTCAATGTGGAGGCTATATACAGGGGGTACTGGTACAGAGTCAATGTGGAGGCTATATACAGGGGGTACCAGTACAGAGTCAATGTGGAGGCTATATACAGGGGGTACCGGTACAGAGTCAATGTGGAGGTTATATACAGGGGGTACCAGTACAGAGTCAATGTGGAGGCTATATACAGGGGGTACCGGTACAGAGTCAATGTGGAGGCTATATACAGGGTATTACGGTACAGAGTCAATGTGGAGGCTATATACAGGGGGTACCAGTACAGAGTCAATGTGGAGGCTATATACAGGGGGTACCGGTACAGAGTCAATGTGCAGGGCACCAGTGTCAAGGTAATTGAGGTAATATGTACCTGTAGGTAGAGCTATTAAAGTGACTATGCATAGATAATAACAGAGAGTAGCAACAGCGTAGAAGGGGGGGGGGGCACAATTCAAATAGTCTGGGTAGCCATTTGATTAGCTGTTTAGGAGTCTTATGGCTTGGGGGGTAGAAGATGTTTAGAAGCCTATTGGACCTAGACTTGGCGCTCCGGTATCACTTGCCGTGTGGTAGCAGAGAGGACAGTCTATGACTAGGGGGGCTGGAGTCTTTGACAATTTTTAGGGCCTTCCTCTGACACCGCCTGGTATAGAGGTCCTGGATGGCAGGAAGCTTGGTCCCGGTGATGTACTGGGCCGTTCGCACTACCCTCTCTAGTGCCTTGCGGTCAGAGGCTGAGCAGTTGCCATCATACCAGACAGTGATGCAATCAGTCAGGATGCTCTCGATGGTGCAGCTACAAAACCTTTTGAGGATCTGAGGACCCACGCCAAATCTTTTCAGTCTCCTGAGGGGAAAAAGGTTTTGTCGTGCCCTCTTCATGACTGTCTTTGCTGTGCTTGGACCATGTTAGTTTGTTGGTGATGTGTACGCCAAGGAACTTGAAGCTCTCAACCTGCTCCACTGCAGCCCCGTCGATGAGAATGGGGGTGTGTTCGGTCCTCTTTTTCCTGTAGTCCACAATCATTCTCCTTTGTCTTGATCACGTTGAGGGAGAGGTTGTTGTCCTTGCACCACACGGTCAGGACTCTGACCTCCTCCCTATAGGCTGTCTCATCGTTGTCGGTGATCAGGCCTACCACGTGTCATCAGCAAACTTAATGATGGTGTTGGAGTCGTGCCTGGCCGTGCAGTCATGAGTGAACAGGGAGTACAGGAAGGGACTGAGCACACACCCGTGAGGGGCACCGTGTTGAGGATCAGTGTGGCGGACGTGTTGTTACCTACCCTTACCACCTGGAGGCGGCCCGTCAGGAAATCCAAGATCCAGTTGCAGAGGGAGGTGTTTAGTCCCAGGATCCTTAGCTTAGTGATGAGCTTGGAGGGTACTAGGGTGTTGAACGCTGAGCTGTAGTCAATGAATAGCATTCTCACGTGGCTGTTCCTTTTGTCCAGGTGTAAAAGGGCAGTGTGGAGTGCAATAGAGATTGCATCATCTGTGGATCTGTTGGGGCGGTATGCAAATTGGAGTGGGTCTAGGGTTTCTGGGATAATGGTGTTGATGTGAGCCATGACCAGTCTTTCAAAGCACTTCATGGCTACAAACGTGAGTGCTACGGGTCGGTAGTCATTTAGGCAGGTTACCTTACTGTTCTTGGGCACAGGGACTATGGTGGTCTGCTTGAAACATGTTGGCATTACAGACTCAGACAGGGAGAGGTTGAAAATGTCAGTGAAGACACTTGCCAGTTGGTCAGCGGATGCTCGCAGTACACGTCCTGGTAATCCGTCTGGCCCTGCGGCCTTGTGAATGTTGACCTGTTTAAAGGTCTTACTCACATCGGCTGCGGAGAACATGATCACACAGTCGTCCGGAACAGCTGATGCTCTCATGCATGTTTCAGTGTTACTTTCCTCGAAGTCAGCATAGAAGTTATTTACTCGTCTGGTAGGCTTGTGTCACTGGGCAGCTCTCGGCTGCGCTTCCCTTCATGGTCTGTTATAGTTTGCAAGCCCTGCCACATCCGACAAGCGTCGGAGCCAGTGTAGTACGATTCGATCTTAGTCCTGTATTGACGCTGTGTGAAGAGGTATGAGCCAGGGGTATGAGGTATTTGAGATAGATATGTAAATGAAGACAGGGTAAGGTGACTAGGCATCAGCATAAGTACCAACATAAGTGAATTTGCTCAAGGGTACATCGAAAGATTTTTCACCTTGCGGCTCGGGTATTCAAACCAGCAACGTTTCGGTTACTGGCCCAACGCTCTACTTGCCATCTTATTTATTTCCCACCCCAGTTATTTACCAACTTTTTCATGTGGGAGAGGGCAGTGTGAAATGCAATAGAGCGTCATCTGTGGATCTGTTGGGTCGTTATGCGAATTGGAATGGGTCCAGGGTTTCTGAGATGATGGTGTTGGATGTGTGTCATGACCAGCCTTTCAAAGCACTTCACAATTACAGATGTGAGTGCTACAGGGCGATGTAGTCATTTAGGCAGGTTACCTTGTAGTTCTTGGGAATAGGGACAATGGTGGTCAGCTTGAAACATGTTGGGATTACAGACTGGGACAAGGAGAGATTGAAAATATCTGTGAAGACACTTGCCAGCTGGTCTGTGTTTGCTTTGAGAACACGCCCTGGTATTCCTTCTGGCCCGGCGGCCTTGAGAGTGTTAACCTGGTTAAATGTTTTACTCACATCGGCCACGGAGAGCAAAATCACACAGTCATCCGGAACAACATGGGTTTTCATGCAAGACTCAATGTTGTATTCCTCGAAGCGAGCATAAAAGCATTCCGCTCATTTGGGAGTTTATGCGTCCAAAGGTTGGGTTTCCCTTTGTAATCCGTTTTTGGGGTTTGGATACATTTGTATAGTCACTGTGGGGACGACATCGTCTAAGCAGCCCATGACTAATTTGGTAAACTCCTCAATGCTATCGGAGGAATCCCGGAACATATCCCAGTCTGGTACTAGCAAAAGAGTCTTGTAGCTTCGCGTCTGCTTCATCGGAACACTTCTGTATTGAGCGAGTCACTGGTCGTTCCTAAATGAGCTTTTGTTTGTAAACAAGAAGCAGGAGAATGGAGTCGTGGTCAGATTTGCTGAAGGGAGGACGAGGGAAGGCCTTGTATGTGTTTCTGTTGGTAGAATAAAAGTGGTCTAGAGTTCTAGTGTCCCTACTGGCGTGGTGGGAGGCGTGTTAGTAGATGTGAGGTAGAACGGTTTTAAGTCTCCCGAAGTTAAAGTCTCCGCCTATCAGAAACGCTCTCTCTTCGTGAGCAGTTTCTTGTTTGTTTATATCCATCTTATTCTCCAGTGACTGGACATTTGCCAATAGAACGGAGGGGAGTGCTGGTCAATATTCTCTTCGTCTCACCGGGATGTCGGCATGTCTCCCACATGTACGGCTGCGAAACAAAGGAATGGTGTCCGGTTTGAACAAGGGAACAGCTGAGTCGGATTTGAAGTCGAAATCGTGGTTAGTAACTGTCGATCTGATGTCCAGAACTACTTGGAGGGTCATATGTGATAATAGTATGACATTTCTGTAAAAAAAAATAAAGATAAACACGTAAAAAGTCACTAAATACCAAAGACGGGTTGGAACTCGTAGGATGTCGCCCTTCTCCGTCGGGACCATCTCTTCAATCTGAATATTGACCAGTAGCAAAAATAAATCCTGCAGCAACAAGATTTGAACGTTTAATCTATAATGTTGTTTGATCCGGTGGTTAGGCTATTAGCTGGGAAAAAACGAGATCACATGACGACAAGTGGAATCCTGTAACTGTAACCGTGTGTTAGTTTGGGTTTTCACTGACTTTATGTCAAGAAGCTCATCTGCATATAGTGATGTAATGAAGATCCTACTCCTGTACTTCTCACCATTTCTCATTATATTTCCTTATACTTTATTTCTAAAAAAAAATTTTTTATTTTTTTTTTATATCTTTCTTTAATTTAAGGTGAGGCTTCTCTGCCCTGAGGTCAGTTTGCTGATAAATGACTTTAACGTGTGGACATGATGCCAGTGGATGCTGAGGTCGCTTTATGTCGGAGGCTCGCTGTTATGACTGTAATGTAATGAATGGAACGGCATCAAACACATCGGTTAAACATTCCATTCCAGCCATTACAATGAGCTGTCCTACGATTTAAAGTCAAACCAGCCTCCACTGATCTGTGACTAAAGGAGTGGGGGTTGTGAGGAGAGACTAGATCTGTGACTAAAGGAGTGGGGTTGTGTGGAGAGACTAGATCTGTGACTAAAGGAGTGGGGTTGTGAGGAGAGACTAGATCTGTGACTAAAGGAGTGGGGTTGTGAGGAGAGACTAGATCTGTGACTAAAGGAGTGGGGTTGTGAGGAGAGACTAGATCTGTGACTAAAGGAGTGGGGTTGTGAGGAGAGACTAGATCTGTGACTAAAGGAGTGGGGTTGTAACGAGAGACTAGATCTGTGACTAAAGGAGTGGGGTTGTGACGAGAGACTAGATCTGTGACTAAAGGAGTGGGGTTGTAACGAGAGACTAGATCTGTGACTAAAGGAGTGGGGTTGTAACGAGAGACTAGATCTGTGACTAAAGGAGTGGGGTTGTGAGGAGAGACTAGATCTGTGACTAAAGGAGTGGGGTTGTAACGAGAGACTAGATCTGTGACTAAAGGAGTGGGGTTGTGAGGAGAGACTAGATCTGTGACTAAAGGAGTGGGGGTTGTGAGGAGAGACTAGATCTGTGACTAAAGGAGTGGGGTTGTGTGGAGAGACTAGATCTGTGACTAAAGGAGTGGGGTTGTGAGGAGAGACTAGATCTGTGACTAAAGGAGTGGGGTTGTGTGGAGAGACTAGATCTGTGACTAAAGGAGTGGGGTTGTGAGGAGAGACTAGATCTGTGACTAAAGGAGTGGGGTTGTGAGGAGAGACTAGATCTGTGACTAAAGGAGTGGGGTTGTGAGGAGAGACTAGATCTGTGACTAAAGGAGTGGGGTTGTAACGAGAGACTAGATCTGTGACTAAAGGAGTGGGGTTGTGACGAGAGACTAGATCTGTGACTAAAGGAGTGGGGTTGTAACGAGAGACTAGATCTGTGACTAAAGGAGTGGGGTTGTAACGAGAGACTAGATCTGTGACTAAAGGAGTGGGGTTGTGAGGAGAGACTAGATCTGTGACTAAAGGAGTGGGTAGTGGGGTTGTGAGGAGAGACTAGATCTGTGACTAAAGGAGTGGGGTTGTGAGGAGAGACTAGATCTGTGACTAAAGGAGTGGGGTTGTGAGGAGAGACTAGATCTGTGACTAAAGGAGTGGGGTTGTAACGAGAGACTAGATCTGTGACTAAAGGAGTGGGGTTGTGTGGAGAGACTAGATCTGTGACTAAAGGAGTGGGGTTGTGTGGAGAGACTAATGGGGACGTACCTGAGTCGTCCATCCATCTTGGCGACAGAGCCAGGGGCCAGACTGTGGATATAGATGGCTGGAGGACTGTTGTCTAGAGTTAGACAGCAGGTCCCTATACCCAGACCCACCCCGGGCTCTGACAGAGGAACACACACACACACACACACACACACACACACACACACACACACACACACACACACACACACACACACACACACACACACACACACACACACACACACACACACACACACACACACACAAAGACAACAAGAACAGTAGATTAGAGTCAAGGACACAGGGAGGATGTTTGTAAACAAACACTGTATAGCCTCAAAACATGATTAAAACTACAATGTTGATATCATGGATGGTCAGTCCTTGTATTCATAGCTCTGTCTATGAATTTGAGAGTGGTTACATTTCTCCAGCCCCGTCCTTTAGTTGTTTACCAAAACTGAGGTGGGGTTTCAGCTTTATTGCTGAACTGCCAATAACACCTCCAGGTATTTAGCAATCCTTAATTTCCCCCAAAATTACTCTGCTGTGTTCTAAGACTAACAGGTTTGGACCCTGGCAGGACAGGTTTGGACCCTGGCAGGACAGGTTTAAACCCTGGTAGGACAGGTTTGAACCCTGGTAGGACAGGTTTGGACCCTGGCAGGACAGGTTTGAACCCTGGCAGGACAGGTTTGGACCCTGGCAGGACAGGTGTGAACCCTGGCAGGACAGGTTTGAACCCTGGCAGGACAGGTTTGGACCCTAGCAGGACACGTTTGGACCATGGCAGGACACGTTTGGACCCTGGCAGGACAGGTTTGGACCCTGGCAGGACAGGTTTGAACCTTGGCAGGACAGTCTCTTGTTTATAAAATGTTATCTGCTGTGTTCTAAGACTAACAGGTTTGGACCCTGGCAGGACAGGTTTGGACCCTGGCAGGACAGGTTTGGACCCTGGCAGGACAGGTGTGATCCCTGGCAGGACAGGTTTGAACCCTGGCAGGACAGGTTTGGACCCTGGCAGGACAGGTTTGAACCCTGGCAGGACAGGTTTGAACCCTGGCAGGACATGTTTGAATCCTGGTAGGACAGGTTTGGACCCTGGCAGGACAGGTTTGACCCTGGCAGGACAGGTGTGAACCCTGGCAGGACAGGTTTGAACCCTGGCAGGACAGGTTTGAACCCTGGCAGGACAGGTTTGAATCCTGGTAGGACAGGTTTTCGCCCTGGCAGGACAGGTTTGAACCCTGGCAAGACAGGTTTGAACCCTGGCAGGACAGGTTTGGACCCTGGCAGGACACGTTTGGACCCTGGCAGGACACGTTTGGACCCTGGCAGGACAGGTTTGGACCCTGGCAGGACAGGTTTGGACCCTGGCAGGACAGTCTCTTGTTTATAAAATGTAATCTGCTGTGTTCTAAGACTAACAGGTTTGGACCCTGGCAGGACAGGTTTGGACCCTGGCAGGACAGGTTTGAACCCTGGCAGGACAGGTTTGAACCCTGGCAGGACAGGTTTGGACCCTGGCAGGACACGTTTGGACCCTGGCAGGACAGGTTTGGACCCTGGCAGGACAGTCTCTTGTTTATAAAATGTTATCTGCTGTGTTCTAAGACTAACAGGTTTGGACCCTGGCAGGACAGGTTTGGACCCTGGCAGGACAGGTTTGGACCCTGGCAGGACAGGTTTGAACCCTGGCAGGACAGGTTTGAACCCTGGCAGGACAGGTTTGGACCCTGGCAGGACACGTTTGGACCCTGGCAGGACACGTTTGGACCCTGGCAGGACAGGTTTGGACCCTGGCAGGACAGGTTTGGACCCTGGCAGGACAGTCTCTTGTTTATAAAATGTTATCTGCTGTGTTCTAAGACTAACAGGTTTGGACCCTGGCAGGACAGGTTTGGACCCTGGCAGGACAGGTTTGAACCCTGGCAGGACAGGTTTGGAACCTGGCAGGACACGTTTGGACCCTGGCAGGACACGTTTGGACCCTGGCAGGACAGGTTTGGACCCTGGCAGGACAGGTTTGGACCCTGGCAGGACAGTCTCTTGTTTATAAAATGTTATCTGCTGTGTTCTAAGACTAACAGGTTTGAACCCTGGCAGGACAGGTTTGGACCCTGGCAGGACAGGTTTAAACCCTGGTAGGACAGGTTTGAACCCTGGTAGGACAGGTTTGTACCCTGGCAGGACAGGTTTGAACCCTGGCAGGACAGGTTTGGACCCTGGCAGGACAGGTGTGAACCCTGGCAGGACAGGTTTGAACCCTGGCAGGACAGTCTCTTGTTTATAAAATGTTATCTGCTGTGTTCTAAGACTAACAGGTTTGGACCCTGGCAGGACAGGTTTGGACCCTGGCAGGACAGGTTTGAACCCTGGCAGGACAGGTGTGAACCCTGGCAGGACAGGTTTGAACCCTGGCAGGACAGGTTTGGACCCTGGCAGGACAGGTTTGAACCCTGGCAGGACAGGTTTGAATCCTGGTAGGACAGGTTTGAACCCTGGCAGGACAGGTTTGGACCCTGGCAGGACAGGTGTGAACCCTGGCAGGACAGGTTTGAACCCTGGCAGGACAGGTTTGGACCCTGGCGGGACAGGTTTGAACCCTGGCAGGACAGGTTTGGAACCCTGGCGGGACAGGTTTGGACCCTGGCAGGACAGGTTTGGACCCTGGCAGGACAGGTTTGGACCCTGGCAGGACAGTCTCTTGTTTATAAAATGTTATCTGCTGTGTTCTAAGACTAACAGGTTTGGACCCTGGCAGGACAGGTTTGGACCCTGGCAGGACAGGTTTGGACCCTGGCAGGACAGGTTTGAACCCTGGCAGGACAGGTTTGGACCCTGGCAGGACAGGTTTGGACCCTGGCAGGACACGTTTGGACCCTGGCAGGACAGGTTTGGACCCTGGCAGGACAGGTTTGAACCCTGGCAGGACAGGTTTGAACCCTGGCAGGACAGGTTTGAACCCTGGCAGGACACGTTTGGACCCTGGCAGGACAGGTTTGCACCCTGGCAGGACAGGTTTGGACCCTGGCAGGACAGGTTTGGACCCTGGCAGGACAGTCTCTTGTTTATAAAATGTTATCTGCTGTGTTCTAAGACTAACAGGTTTGGACCCTGGCAGGACAGGTTTGGACCCTGGCAGGACAGGTTTGGACCCTGGCAGGACAGGTTTGGACCCTGGCAGGACAGGTTTGGACCCTGGCAGGACAGTGAGTTGGTGAGAGGATTTTGGAGTGTGGCTACTATACTGTAGGCCCATAGCATCTCCTGACACCATTCTTTACCACTGCCACTTGGAATAGTTTAGACCGTAAGAATAGTAAAGAATAGATATAATGGAGTATTTAATATCTTACTAAACTAATGTCAACTCAAATCAACAAAAACCAATCTAACACCCGACTGAACTGAGCTAAACAACTAAACTAAAATAAACCCCACTCAGTTCAACCCTACTCTGTCAGGTACCTTTGTTGAGTGTAACCTCCATGATGATGCGGTCCTTGGGGCCAGGACCTGGGGGTCCCTTGCGGGTTTCTGGGGGTTCGTCGAAGGTGGGGGGTACTGGGGTGGGGTTGCCCCCGCTGGCGTTGGAGTTCGGGGAAGAGGAGCGGCTGAGAAGGGTGGGGGTGGGGCACGGCGTCAGGCTGGGGCTGCGGAGACGTGTCCGTACTGTTAGAGTCACCACACCTTTCTTCAGCTGCTGCAGGGGACCAGAGACAGGACCAGACAGGACCAGAGACAAGACCAGACAGGACCAGAGACAGGACACAGAGACAAGACACAGAGACAGGACACAGAGACAGGACACAGAGACAGGACACAAAGACAGGACACAGAGAAAGACACAGAGACAGGACACAGAGACAGGACACAGAGACAGGACCAGAGACAGGACACAGAGACAGGACGAGACAGGACACAGAGACAGGACCAGAGACAGGACACAGAGACAGGACCAGAGACAGGACACAGAGACAAGACACAGAGACAGGACATAGAGACAGGACATAGAGACAAGACACAGAGACAGGACACAGAGACAGGACACAGAGACAGGACACAGAGAAAGACACAGAGACAGGACACAGAGACAGGACACAGAGACAGGACACAGAGACAGGACACAGAGACAGGACCAGAGAAAGACACAGAGAAAGACACAGAGACAGGACACAGAGACAGGACACAGAGACAGGACCAGAGAAAGACACAGAGACAAGACAAAGAGACAGGACCAGAGACAGGACCAGAGAAAGACACAGAGACAGGACACAGAGACAGGACCAGAGACAGGACCAGAGACAAGACACAGAGACAAGACACAGAGACAGGACCAGACAGGACCAGAGACAGAACCAGAGACAGGACAAAGAGACAGGACCAGAGACAGGACAAAGAGACAGGACCAGAGACGACCAGAGACAGGACCAGAGAAAGACACAGAGACAGGACACAGAGACAGGACCAGAGACAGGACCAGAGACAAGACACAGAGACAAGACAGAGAGACAGGACCAGAGACAGGACACAGAGACAGGACACAGAGACAGGACACAGAGACAGGACACAGAGACAAGACACAGAGACAGGACCAGAAACAGGACACAGAGACAGGACCAGAGACAGGACACAGAGACAGGACACAGAGACAGGACCAGAGACAGGACCAGCGAAAGACACAGAGACAGGACACAGAGACAGGACACAGAGACAGGACCAGAGAAAGACACAGAGACACAGTGTTAAGACCAAAACAACAACGACAACAACATTAACAAGAACAGAGCGTCATACTGATTTCAGGTCTGACTCTCTCATTGATTGGTCAAAAGCCACTGAGATGCACCACTTCTGTTTTAAAGGTTATCCTCCAAAAGGGATTTCTGAAAAACCCTATTCCTAACCCTAACCCTATTCCTAACCCTAACCCTATTCCTAACCCTAACCCTATTCCTAACCCTATTCCTAACCCTAACCCTATCCCTAGCTCCTAACCCTAACCCTATTCCTAACCCTAACCCTAACCCTATTCCTAACCCTAACCCTAACCCTATTCCTAACCCTAACCCTAACCCTATTCCTAACCTTAACCCTAACCCTAACCCTAACGCTAACCCTATTCCTAACCCTAACCCAGACTGTTACCTTGAAGGTCTGGATGGCCTAAACCTTCATTCTAACCCTGTACTAACCATAACCCAGACTGTTTCTGTTTACCTTGAAGGTCTGGATGGCCTGCTGGTGGGTCAGGCCCTGGAGAGAGTCTCCATTCACCTCCAGAATCTCATCTCCCTCTTTCAGTCTTCCGTCTGCGACCGCCGCTCCGTTACAGAAGATAGTCTTGACAAAGATCCCCATCCTTCCTCGGGCAGAGTCCTGACCACCGACGATGCTGAACCCCAGTCCCTAACAAACCCACACACACACACACAAAGATTTCACAACAACCCGAGCAGAACCAACTACCAACAATACCGTCTGAACCCCCAGGGCCTACAAACCCGACACTTCATTCTGAACCAAACTGTAGGAAGTACTAACAGCTTGACTGGCTGACAGAAAGTCAGACTCGTTACATGTGCATACCAGGTATGTACCCAATCACACACAAACACATGAAAGGACTTGGCTTCTGTAGACCCTGCAGACTGTTTCAACATGCAAACACATTCACTGTGAAATTGTATCAAGCTTTCTGACTAAAATATACCAAGATGAATAGGATGTTACTTTTATACAATGTACAACTCAATTCCAATATCATGCTTCTCTGTTTTCAGGGGGGGGGGTGAGAGAAGGACTGTATGTCTGGGGGGGTTAGAGAAGGACTGTATATCTGGGGGGTGAGATAAGGACTGTATGTCTGGGGGGTGAGAGAAGGACTGTATGTCTGGGGGGTGAGAGAAGGACTGTATGTCTGGGGGGGTTAGAGAAGGACTGTATATCTGGGGGGTGAGAGAAGGACTGTATGTCTGGGGGGTTTAGAGAAGGACTGTATGTGTGGGGGGTTTAGAGAAGGACTGTATGTCTGGGGGGTGAGAGAAGGACTGTATGTCTGGGGGGGTGAGAGAAGGACTGTATGTCTGGGGGGGTTAGAGAAGGACTGTATGTGTGGGGGGTGAGAGAAGGACTGTATGTCTGGGGGGTGAGAGAAGGACTGTATATCTGGGGGGTGAGAGAAGGACTGTATGTCTGGGGGGTTTAGAGAAGGACTGTATGTGTGGGGGGGTTAGAGAAGGACTGTATGTCTGCGGGGGGTTAGAGAAGGACTGTATGTCTGGGGGGGTGAGAGAAGGACTGTATGTCTGGGGGGGTGAGAGAAGGACTGTATGTCTGGGGGGGTTGGAGAAGGACTGTATGTGTGGGGGGTGAGAGAAGGACTGTATGTCTGGGGGGTGAGAGAAAGACTGTATGTCTGGGGGGGTGAGAGAAGGACTGTATGTCTGGGGGGGTAAGAGAAGGACTGTATATCTGGGGGGGTTAGAGAAGGACTGTATGTCTGGGGGGGTTAGAGAAGGACTGTATTTCTGGGGGGGTTAGAGAAGGACTGTATGTCTGGGGGGTGAGAGAAGGACTGTATGTCTGGGGGGGTGAGAGAAGGACTGTATGTCTGGGGGGGTGAGAGAAGGACTGTATATCTGGGGGGGTTAGAGAAGGACTGTATGTCTGGGGGTGTGAGATAAGGACTGTATGTCTGGGGGGGTTAGAAAAGGACTGTATATCTGGGGGGGTGAGAGAAAGACTGTATGTCTGGGGGGGTTAGAGAAGGACTGTATGTCTGGGGGGGTTAGAGAAGGACTGTATGTCTGGGGGGGTTAGAGAAGGACTGTATGTCTGGGGGGGTTAGAGAAGGACTGTATGTCTGGGGGGTGAGCGAAGGACTGTATGTCTGGGGGGTGAGAGAAGGACTGTATGTCTGGGGGGTGAGAGAAGGACTGTATGTCTGGGGGGTGAGAGAAGGACTGTATGTCTGGGGGATTAGAGAAGGACTGTATATCTGGGGGGGTGAGAGAAGGACTGTATGTCTGGGGGGGTTAGAGAAGGACTGTATATCTGGGGGGTGAGATAAGGACTGTATGTCTGGGGGGTGAGAGAAGGACTGTATGTCTGGGGGGTGAGAGAAGGACTGTATATCTGGGGGGTGAGAGAAGGACTTTATGTCTGGGGGGTTTAGAGAAGGACTGTATGTGTGGGGGGGTTAGAGAAGGACTGTATGTCTGCGGGGGGTTAGAGAAGGACTGTATGTCTGGGGGGGTGAGAGAAGGACTGTATGTCTGGGGGGGTGAGAGAAGGACTGTATGTCTGGTGGGGTGAGAGAAGGACTGTATGTCTGGGGGGGTGAGAGAAGGACTGTATGTCTGGGGGGGTGAGAGAAGGACTGTATGTCTGGGGGGGTGAGAGAAGGACTGTATGTCTGGGGGGGTGAGAGAAGGACTGTATGTCTGGGGGGGTTAGAGAAGGACTGTATGTGTGGGGGGTGAGAGAAGGACTGTATGTGTGGGGGGTGAGATAAGGACTGTATGTCTGGGGGGGTGAGAGAAGGATTGTATGTCTGGGGGGGTTAGAGAAGGACTGTATGTCTGGGGGGGTTAGAGAAGGACTGTATATCTGGGGGGGTTAGAGAAGGACTGTATGTCTGGGGGGGTGAGAGAAGGACTGCATGTCTGGGGGGGTGAGAGAAGGACTGTATGTCTGGGGGGGTGAGAGAAGGACTGTATGTCTGGGGGGGTGAGAGAAGGACTGTATATCTGGGGGGGTGAGAGAAAGACTGTATGTCTGGGGGGGTGAGAGAAGGACTGTATATCTGGGGGGGTGAGAGAAAGACTGTATGTCTGGGGGGGTTAGAGAAGGACTGTATATCTGGGGGGGTTAGAGAAGGACTGTATGTCTGGGGGGGTGAGAGAAGGACTGTATGTCTGGGGGGTGAGAGAAGCACTGTATATCTGGGGGGGTTAGAGAAGGACTGTATGTCTGGTATCTGGGGGGGTTAGAGAAGGACTGTATGTCTGGGGGGGTTAGAGAAGAACTGTATGTCTGGGGGGGTGAGAGAAGGACTGTATGTCTGGGGGGGTGAGAGAAGGACTGTATATCTGGGGGGTGAGAGAAGGACTGTATATCTGGGGGGTGAGAGAAGGACTGTATATCTGGGGGGTGAGAGAAGGACTGTATGTCTGGGGGGGGTTAGAGAAGGACTGTATGTCTGGGGGGGTTAGAGAAGGACCATATGTCTGGGGGTGAGAGAAAGATGTTTATCATGAAGGACTGTATGTCTGGGGGGGGTTAGAGAAGGACTGTATGTCTGGGGGGGTTAGAGAAGGACTGTATGTCTGGGGGGGTGAGAGATGGACTGTATATCTGGGGGTGAGATGAGCGTGTGTGTGTGTGTGTGTGTGTGTGTGTGTGTGTGTGTGTGTGTGTGTGTGTGTGTGTGTGTGTGTAGTGCTCACCTTGCTCTGTCCTGTAGTATAGTATAGTGTATAGTGTACAGTATAGTGTAGTATAGTGTATAGTGTAGTGTATAGTATAGTGTAGTGTATAGTGTAGTGTATAGTGTTTAGTATAGTATAGTGTAGTATAGTATAGTATAGTGTATAGTGTATAGTATAGTGTATAGTGTATAGTGTATAGTGTATAGTATAGTGTAGTGTATAGTGTAGTATAGTATAGTATAGTGTATAGTATAGTGTATAGTGTATAGTATAGTGTATAGTATAGTGTATAGTGTAGTATAGTGTATAGTGTATAGTGTAGTGTATAGTTTATAGTATAGTATAGTGTATAGTGTAGTATAGTATAGTGTATAGTGTACAGTATAGTGTAGTATAGTGTATAGTGTACAGTATAGTGTAGTATAGTATAGTGTATAGTGTAGTGTATAGTGTATAGTGTAGTGTAGTACTCACCTTGCCCTGTCCTTTAGTGTAGTGTATAGTTTATAGTATAGTATAGTGTATAGTGTATAGTATAGTGTATAGTGTACAGTATAGTGTAGTATAGTATAGTGTATAGTGTACAGTATAGTGTAGTATAGTATAGTGTATAGTGTACAGTATAGTGTAGTATAGTATAGTGTATAGTGTAGTGTATAGTATAGTGTAGTATAGTGTAGTGCTCACCTTGCCCTGTCCTGTAGTGTATAGTGTAGTATAGTGTATAGTATAGTATAGTGTAGTATAGTGTATAGTGTATAGTATAGTGTAGTACTCACCTTGCCCTGTAGTGTAGTGTATAGTGTGTATAGTGTAGTGTATAGTATAGTATAGTGTAGTGTAGAGTATAGTGTAGTGTATAGTGTGTAGTGTATGGTGTAGTGTATGGTGTAGTGTATGGTGTAGTGTAGTGTAGTGTATAGTGTGTAGTGTATGGTGTAGTGTATAGTGTGTAGTGTATGGTGTAGTGTATGGTGTGGTGTAGTGTATAGTGTGTAGTGTATGGTGTAGTGTAGTGTAGTGTATAGTGTAGTATAGTGTAGTATAGTGTAGTGTATAGTGTGTATAGTGTAGTATAGTGTAGTGTAGTGTATAGTGTGTATAGTGTAGTGTATAGTGTGTATAGTGTAGTGTATAGTATAGTATAGTGTAGTGTATAGTGTGTAGTGTATGGTGTAGTACCCCCCTTGCCCTGTCCTGTAGTGTAGTGTAGTATAGTGTAGTGTAGTGTATAGTGTAGTATAGTGTAGTGTAGTGTATAGTGTGTATAGTGTAGTGTATAGTATAGTGTAGTGTAGTGTATAGTGTATGGTGTAGTGTAGTGTATAGTGTGTATAGTGTGTTGTATAGTATAGTATAGTGTAGTATAGTGTAGTGTATAGTGTAGTATAGTGTAGTGTATAGTGTAGTATAGTGTAGTATAGTGTAGTGTAGTGTATAGTGTGTATAGTGTAGTGTATAGTATAGTATAGTGTAGTGTATAGTGTGTAGTGTATGGTGTAGTACCCCCCTTGCCCTGTCCTGTAGTGTAGTATAGTGTAGTGTAGTGTATAGTGTGTAGTGTATAGTATAGTATAGTGTAGTGTATGGTGTAGTACCCACCTTGCCCTGTCCTGTAGTGTAATGTAGTATAGTGTAGTGTAGTGTATAGTGTGTAGTGTATAGTATAGTATAGTATAGTGTAGTGTATGGTGTAGTACCCACCTTGCCCTGTCCTGTAGTGTAATGTAGTATAGTGTATAGTGTAGTGTATAGTGTGTAGTGTATGGTGTATAATGTAGTATAGTGTATATTGGGTAGTGTATGGTGTAGTACCCACCTTGCCCTGTCCTGTAGTGTAATGTAGTATAGTGTATAGTGTAGTGTATAGTGTGTAGTGTATGGTGTATAATGTAGTATAGTGTATATTGGGTAGTGTATGGTGTAGTACCCACCTTGCCCTGTCCTGTAGTGTAATGTAGTATAGTGTATAGTGTAGTGTATAGTGTGTAGTGTATAGTATAATATAGTATAGTGTAGTGTATGGTGTAGTACCCACCTTGCCCTGTCCTGTAGTGTAATGTAGTATAGTGTATAGTGTAGTGTATAGTGTGTAGTGTATGGTGTATAATGTAGTATAGTGTATATTGGGTAGTGTATGGTGTAGTACCCACCTTGCCCTGTCCTGTAGTGTAATGTAGTATAGTGTATAGTGTAGTGTATAGTGTGTAGTGTATGGTGTATAATGTAGTATAGTGTATATTGGGTAGTGTATGGTGTAGTACCCACCTTGCCCTGTCCTGTAGTGTAATGTAGTATAGTGTATAGTGTAGTGTATAGTGTGTAGTGTATGGTGTATAATGTAGTATAGTGTATATTGGGTAGTGTATGGTGTAGTACCCACCTTGCCCTGTCCTGTAGTGTAATGTAGTATAGTGTATAGTGTAGTGTATAGTGTGTAGTGTATAGTATAGTATAGTATAGTGTAGTGTATGGTGTAGTACCCACCTTGCCCTGTCCTGTAGTGTAATGTAGTATAGTGTATAGTGTAGTGTATAGTGTGTAGTGTATGGTGTATAATGTAGTATAGTGTATATTGGGTAGTGTATGGTGTAGTACCCACCTTGCCCTGTCCTGTAGTGTAATGTAGTATAGTGTATAGTGTAGTGTATAGTGTGTAGTGTGTGGTGTATAATGTAGTATAGTGTATATTGGGTAGTGTATGGTGTAGTACCCACCTTGCCCTGTCCTGTAGTGTAATGTAGTATAGTGTATAGTGTAGTGTATAGTGTGTAGTGTATGGTGTATAATGTAGTATAGTGTATATTGGGTAGTGTATGGTGTAGTACCCACCTTGCCCTGTCCTGTAGTGTAATGTAGTATAGTGTATAGTGTAGTGTATAGTGTGTAGTGTATAGTATAGTATAGTATAGTGTAGTGTATGGTGTAGTACCCACCTTGCCCTGTCCTGTAGTGTAATGTAGTATAGTTTATAGTGTAGTGTATAGTGTGTAGTGTATGGTGTATAATGTAGTATAGTGTATATTGGGTAGTGTATGGTGTAGTACCCACCTTGCCCTGTCCTGTAGTGTAATGTAGTATAGTGTATAGTGTAGTGTATAGTGTGTAGTGTATGGTGTATAATGTAGTATAGTGTATATTGGGTAGTGTATGGTGTATAATGTAGTATAGTGTATATTGGGTAGTGTATGGTGTAGTACCCACCTTGCCCTGTCCTGTAGTGTAATGTAGTATAGTGTATAGTGTAGTGTATAGTGTGTAGTGTATGGTGTATAATGTAGTATAGTGTATATTGGGTAGTGTATGGTGTAGTACCCACCTTGCCCTGTCCTGTAGTGTAATGTAGTATAGTGTATAGTGTAGTGTATAGTGTGTAGTGTATGGTGTATAATGTAGTATAGTGTATATTGGGTAGTGTATGGTGTAGTACCCACCTTGCCCTGTCCTGTAGTGTAATGTAGTATAGTGTATAGTGTAGTGTATAGTGTGTAGTGTATGGTGTATAATGTAGTATAGTGTATATTGGGTAGTGTATGGTGTAGTACCCACCTTGCCCTGTCCTGTAGTGTAATGTAGTATAGTGTATAGTGTAGTGTATAGTGTGTAGTGTATGGTGTATAATGTAGTATAGTGTATATTGGGTAGTGTATGGTGTAGTACCCACCTTGCCCTGTCCTGTAGTGTAATGTAGTATAGTGTATAGTGTAGTGTATAGTGTGTAGTGTATGGTGTATAATGTAGTATAGTGTATATTGGGTAGTGTATGGTGTATAATGTAGTATAGTGTATATTGGGTAGTGTATGGTGTAGTACCCACCTTGCCCTGTCCTGTAGTGTAATGTAGTATAGTGTATAGTGTAGTGTATAGTGTGTAGTGTATGGTGTATAATGTAGTATAGTGTATATTGGGTAGTGTATGGTGTAGTACCCACCTTGCCCTGTCCTGTAGTGTAATGTAGTATAGTTTATAGTGTAGTGTATAGTGTGTAGTGTATGGTGTATAATGTAGTATAGTGTATATTGGGTAGTGTATGGTGTAGTACCCACCTTGCCCTGTCCTGTAGTGTAATGTAGTATAGTGTATAGTGTAGTGTATAGTGTGTAGTGTATGGTGTATAATGTAGTATAGTGTATATTGGGTAGTGTATGGTGTAGTACCCACCTTGCCCTGTCCTGTAGTGTAATGTAGTATAGTGTATAGTGTAGTGTATAGTGTGTAGTGTATGGTGTATAATGTAGTATAGTGTATATTGGGTAGTGTATGGTGTAGTACCCACCTTGCCCTGTCCTGTAGTGTAATGTAGTATAGTGTATAGTGTAGTGTATAGTGTGTAGTGTATGGTGTATAATGTAGTATAGTGTATATTGGGTAGTGTATGGTGTAGTACCCACCTTGCCCTGTCCTGTAGTGTAATGTAGTATAGTGTATAGTGTGTAGTGTATAGTATAGTATAGTATAGTGTAGTGTATGGTGTAGTACCCACCTTGCCCTGTCCTGTAGTGTAATGTAGTATAGTGTATAGTGTAGTGTATAGTGTGTAGTGTATGGTGTATAATGTAGTATAGTGTATATTGGGTAGTGTATGGTGTATAATGTAGTATAGTGTATATTGGGTAGTGTATGGTGTATAATGTAGTATAGTGTATAGTGTGTAGTGTATGGTGTATAATGTAGTATAGTGTATATTGGGTAGTGTATGGTGTATAATGTAGTATAGTGTATATTGGGTAGTGTATGGTGTATAATGTAGTATAGTGTATAGTGTGTAGTGTATGGTGTATAATGTAGTATAGTGTATATTGGGTAGTGTATGGTGTATAATGTAGTATAGTGTATATTGGGTAGTGTATGGTGTAGTACCCACCTTGCCCTGTCCTGTAGTGTAATGTAGTATAGTGTATAGTGTAGTGTATAGTGTGTAGTGTATGGTGTATAATGTAGTATAGTGTATATTGGGTAGTGTATGGTGTAGTACCCACCTTGCCCTGTCCTGTAGTGTAATGTAGTATAGTGTATAGTGTAGTGTATAGTGTGTATTGTATGGTGTATAATGTAGTATAGTGTATATTGGGTAGTGTATGGTGTAGTACCCACCTTGCCCTGTCCTGTAGTGTAATGTAGTATAGTGTATAGTGTAGTGTATAGTGTGTAGTGTATGGTGTATAATGTAGTATAGTGTATATTGGGTAGTGTATGGTGTATAATGTAGTATAGTGTATATTGGGTAGTGTATGGTGTATAATGTAGTATAGTGTATATTGGGTAGTGTATGGTGTATAATGTAGTATAGTGTATATTGGGTAGTGTATGGTGTATAATGTAGTATAGTGTATATTGGGTAGTGTATGGTGTATAATGTAGTATAGTGTATATTGGGTAGTGTATGGTGTAGTACCCACCTTGCCCTGTCCTTTCATGAGGACTATGTTGGATATAATAGACGGCTGGGCCAGTCGCCATGGAGACTCCACTTGAACGGTGCTCAGGGAGCGAGCTGATTTCTTAACTATCTGATACTCCTACAGACAGAGACAATGAGACAGGGAGACAGGGAGAAAGAGAGACGGAGAGACGGAAAGACAGCGAGAGAGACAGCGAGAGCGACAGGGAGACAGAGAGACGGAGAGACAGACAGCGAGAGAGACAGCGAGACGGACAGCGAGAGTGACAGTAAGAGAGAGACAGCGAGAGAGAGACAGCGAGAGAGAGACAGCGAGAGAGAGACAGCGAGAGTGAGACAGCGAGAGTGAGACAGCGAGAGAGAGACAGCGAGAGAGAGACAGCGAGATTAGAGAGCATCAATGTAGCGTCATCAGACAACTAGGCCTTTTTTCTAGTTCCAGTTACCTCCCAAAAAACGTACGAGAGGGCACAACAATTACACCTTTGATTTAATAAAGGCTACAGCCACTTGCTGGCCAAAACTAGTAAACATCATCTGGTCAATCTGCCCTTGATTAACACAGCAATTAGCAGAAGCCAGGGCATTGTGATGTGAGCAAGAGAGGCAGAGGGAGCCAAACTGAGAGGAAGGCTGAAAGACAGGGAGAGAGACCAGACAGACAGCCAAACTGAGAGATAGGCTGAAAGACAGGGAGAGAAGCCAGACAGACAGCCAAACTGAGAGGAAGGCTGAAAGACAGGGAGAGAGAGACCAGACAGACAGCCAAACTGAGAGGAAGGCTGAAAGACAAGGAGAGAGATGCCAGACAGACAGCCAAACTGAGAGGAAGGCTGAAAGACAAGGAGAGAGATGCCAGACAGACAGCCAAACTGAAAGGTAGGCTGAGAGGCAAGCTGAGCGGCAGGCTGAGAGGAAGGCTGAGAGGCCAGTCTGGGCTTGGATGTCCTTCCGCCTGGCTTATTATCACACAAATCAGCCTGTGGGGACAGTATATCCATCAGCCTGAGGAGGGAGCAGAACAGGCTCTCACTGTACAGCCTATTTAAAACCAATCCAGCCACGGTAGATCAGACGTGAGGCGTCCCTGGATCCCTGGCCCAGGTCAGAGACACAGATACAGTATCTCTATGAGAGGAGACGGGAGATTTCAGAGGCTAGGTTGGTGATGTATTACTGTTAAACCTTCAAGGGAAATAACGTTTTACATTATTTAATAATGGGGATCATTTTAGATCCCTAAGTAAGGGGTGGAACCCAGCAGGTCTTCCTGCAGACTGGAGCTGAGCACCACAGCTAGATTTAATCCCCGTCCCCTTCAAGGGAAAAGTTCCGCATGGGGATAGTATATTATTCCTTAACCTTCACCCTTTCACCTCTGCTGTTGTATAATGACAAGCCTTCGGGTTGGATGTGATTGGCTACGTTTAAGGTTAGGGGTTGGGATTTCAACCAGTGACATTGTGTATGTCAACCCGCAGGAATAACACCATCCCCCGGAGACTGACCTAGTGACCTACTGACCTCTGCTCCTGTAACCTTTGACCTACTGACCTGTCGGACCCCCGGACACTGACCTAGTGACCTACTGACGTCTGCTCCTGTACCCTTTGACCTACTGACCTGTCGGACCCCCGGACACTGACCTAGTGACCTACTGACCTCTGCTCCTGTACCCTTTGACCTACTGACCTGTCGGACCCCCGGACACTGACCTAGTGACCTACTGACCTCTGCTCCTTTGACCTACTGACCTGTCAGATCCCCGGACACTGACCTAGTAACCTACTGACCTCGGCTCCTTTGACCTACTGACCTGTCGGACCCCCGAACACTGACCTAGTGACCTATTGACCTCTGCTCCTTTGACCTACTGACCTGTCGGATGCCCACAGTGTCTAACTGCTGAGGCAGGGAGTGTTTGCGTCCACCTAGTGTCGGTTTCTCCACCATGTCACTCCCCGCCTCTCCATTCTCCACGATCAGCTCGTCATCCTCTCCAACAGACTCCAGACGATTACCGCCCCCTGAAACACAAACCAGGAAGTCTTACTAGCCAATCAGCTCCTTTGGAAACACAATACGGGATGTCTCACTATCCAATCGTCTTTTTCCGTCTTCATCGCAGAGCCTAGTTGTCCATGTCCTCACGGCAACGTGACTAACTACTGTCAACGCCAGTGGTTCATATCATAATGGATATCAAATGAAGGACGGCAAGTTCAAACAAGGTATGACATTAGAATGATCCTCCCCCTTTTAATTGTGTTGTTTTGAAATCTCCTGAGGCGCCTACAGTTTTCAGTATGGTTGACTAGTTTATGTAAAGCTGACTTATTTTCAACCGGAGCAATTAACTGTGTAGCATGACTGACTGTGTGATGAACACGCTTCACAACAAGCCCCAATTACACATCATTAGGGACTAGTCTCTCTCTCTCTCTCTCTCTCTCTCTCTCTCTCTCTCTCTCTCTCTCTCTCTCCCTCTCCCTCTCTCCCTCTCTCCCTCTCTCCCTGGAGCATGTTGTCCTCTCTAACCTACCTTGTGATCTGCTCCTGAACTTCATGGATGTAGGAGAGCGGCAGGTTTCTTTCGGTCCCTCCACCCGGCCTCGGGCCTCTAGCTTCTCCAGATCAGTCAGCTGCAAGAAGGAAACATCACATGATTAATGCTGCATGTCAAGAAACTATCTGAGCCAGCCCAGTACAGTTTAGGTTGGCACAATAGTGTGAAAAGTGTACGTGTGAATCCAATTTGTCGAGTTTTGTCTAGACAGGAGAGAGAGATGGAGAAATGTTATGTTATGTGAGGATGGAAACAAAAAGGATTGGATTTGGACTGTTATGCAGAATGGGTACATATCTAATATTTACAAATAGTACATGGGCTGCCACGAGTTGATAACAGACAACAGGAATCATTTTTCTACCTAATGGTTTCCAGAGGTTTCCAACATGGAAACGGCTAGGTATTTGTTTACTTTCCTCTGACTGGCCAAACACTTGCTGAGCGCAGAAGGAATGTAACACACCACATGTACACGTGTGACCTCACACAGCGAGGGAAAAAGCCAAGCTGGAAACACCAGAAAGTTGACAGGTCGATCAGGCTTACAGTTGAAATTCCAGAACTCTGGAACCCTAGAATTTAGAACACTCACAAACCGAAATCGAGGAACGTTCTAGCTCTTAGTAGAACTCGGCATGTGTTTTCCTTAAAGATTTCCCTTAAGGAATCATTTTCCCTTACCTTTTTAAGGGTGTTGCATAGAGACACTCAATCATTTTCCTTAGGTACAGTGCCTTCAGAAAGTATTCATACCCCATGACTTACATTTACATTACATTTACATTTAAGTCATTTAGCAGACGCTCTTATCCAGAGCGACTTACAACTTATTCCACATTGTGTTGTGTTACAGCCTGAATTCAAAAGGGATTAAATATTTTTTTTTCTTCTCACCCATCTACACACAATACCCCATAATGACATCACAATAGCCCCTAATGACATCACAATGCCCCATAATGACATCACAATACCTGCTAATGACATCACAATACCCCCTAATGACATCACAATACCCCATATTGTCAAAGTGAAAACATATTTTTAGAGATGTTTGCAAATGTATTGAAAATGAAATACAGAAATATCTAATTTACATAAGTATTCACACCCCTGAGTCAAAAACATGTTAGAATCACCTTTGGAAGCGATTACAGCTGTGAGTCTTTCTGGGTAAATCTTTAAGAGCTTTGCACACCTGGATTGTGCAATATTTGCACATTATTCTTTAAAACATTCTTCAAGCTCTGTCAAGCTGGTTGTTGATCATTGCTAGACAGCGATTTTAATGTCTTGCCATAACTGTAACTGGGCCACTCCAGAACATTCAATGTCGTCTTGGTAAGCAACTCCAGTGTATATTTGGCCTTGTGTTTCAGGTTATTGTCATGCTAAAAGGTGAATTTGTCTCCCAGTGTCTGGTGGAAAGCAGACTGAACCATGTTTTCCTCTAGGATTTTGCCCGTGTTTAGCTCTATTCAGTTACTTTTTATCGTAAAAAAACTCCCTAGTCCTTGCCGATGACAAGCATACCCATAACATGATGCAGCCACCACCATGTTTAAAGATATGAAGAGTGGTACTCAGAGATGTGTTGTGTTGGATTGGCCTGAAACATAACTCTTTGCATTCAGGACAAAAAGTTCATTTCTGTGCCACATTTCTTGCAGTTTTACTTTAGTGCCTTGTTGGAATATTTTTATTCAGTACAGGCTTCCTTCTTGTCACTCTGTCATTTAGGTTAGTATTGTGTAGTAACTACAATGTTGTTGATCCATCCTCAGTTATCTCCTATCACAGCTATTAAACTCTGTAACTGTTTTAAAGTCACCATTGGCCTCATGGTGAAATCTCTGAGCGGTTTCCTTCCTCTCCGGCAACTGAGTTAGGAAGGACGCCTGTATCTTTGTAGTGACTGGGTTTATTGATAATTGTATGTGTGGGGTACAGAAATTAGATAGTCATTCAAAAATCATGTTAAACACTATTATTGCGCACACAGTGAGTCCATACAACTTATTGTGTGACTTGTTAAGCACATTTTTACTCTTGAACATATTTAGGCTTGCCATAACAAAGGGGTTGAATACTTATTGACTCAAGACATTTCAGCTTTTCATTTTAAATTAATCTGTAAAAATGTCTAAAAACATTATTCCACTTTAACACACAAAATCTAAATTTAATCTATTTTAAATTCAAGCTGTAACACAACAAAATGTGGTCAAGTGGTGTGAAAACTTTATGAAAAACTGGAAGGCCTGCCCTGAGCACAGCATGATACATGGGTGAATTAAAAGGAAGAGTTGAAAAAGCAGAAACAAAATGTTTGCCCCTCTGGACCACCGTAAGCAGATGGTCAACCGTTTCATTGACAGATCTTTCAGCTTCTCCCTCTGCAATTGGATCCTGGACTTCCTGATGGGCCGCCCCCAGGTGGTGAGGGTAGGTAGCAACACATCTGCCAAGCTGATCCTCAACACTGGAGCCCGTCAGAGGTGCGTGCTCAGTCCCCTCCTGTACTCCCTGTTCACCCATGACTGCATGGCCAAACACGACTCCAACACCATCATTAAGTTTGCTGACGACACAACAGTGGGAGGCCTGATCACCGACAACGACAAGACAGCCTATAGGGAGGAGGTCAAAGACCTGGTCGGGTGGTGCCAGAATAACAACCTCTCCCTCAACGTAACCAAGACTAAGGAGATGATTGTGGACTACAGAAAAAGGAGGGCCGAGCACGCCCCCATTTTCATTGACGGGGCTGTAGTGGAGCAGGTTGAAAGCTTCAAGTTCCTTGGTGTCCACATCACCAACAAACTAGAATGGTCCAAACACACCAAGACAGTCATGAAGAGGGCACGACAAAGCCTATTCCACCTCAGGAAACTAAAAAGATTTGGTATGGGACCTCAGATCCTCAAAAGGTTCTACAGCTGCAACATCGAGAGCATTCTGACCGGTTGCATCACTGCCTGGTATGGCAACTGCTCGGCCTCTGACCGCAAGGCACTGTAGTAGTGTGGGTAGTGTGTACGGCCCAGTACATCACTGGGGCTAAGCTTCCTGCCATCCAGGACCTCTACACCAGGCGGTGTCAGAGGAAGGCCCTAAAAATTGTCAAAGACCCCAGCCACCCCAGTCATAGACTGTTCTCTCTACCGCATGGAAAGCGGTACCGGAGTGCCAAGTCTAGGACAAAAAGGCTTCTCAACAGTTTTTACCCCCATAAGACTCATAATCACATGGCTACCCAGACTATTTGTGTCACTTTTTTTTTTTCTTTTCCCCTTTTCTCCCCAATTGGTAGTTACAGTCCTGTCTCATCGCTGCAACTCCCGTACGGACTCAGGAGAGGCGAAGGTCGAGAGCCATGCGTCCTCCGAAACACAACCCAACCAAGCCGCACTGCTTCTTGACACAGCGCACATCCAACCCGGAAGCCAGCCGCACCAATGTGTCGGAGGAAACACTACACCTGGCGACCTGATCAGCGTGCACTGCACCCAGCCCGACACAGGAGTCGCTAGTACGCAATGAGACAAGTATATCCCTGCCGGCCAAACCTGGACCTCCCGGGTCGCGGCTGGCTGCGACAGAGCCTGGGCTCGAATCCAGAATCTCTGGTGGCACAGCTAGCACTGCGATGCAGTGCCTTAGACCACTGCACCACCCGGGAGGCATGCATAGTCACTTTAACCATATCTACATGTACATACTACCTCAATCAGCCTGACTAACCGGTGCCTGTATATAGCCTCCCTACTGTATATAGCCTCCCTACTGTATATAGCCTCTCTACTGTATATAGCCTCGCTACTGTTATTTTTCCACTGTCTTTTTACTGTTGTTTTTATTTCTTTACTTACCTATTGTTCACCAAATACCTTTTAGAAATTGCACTGTTGGTTATGTAAGTAAGCATTTCACTGTAAGGTCTACACCGTTTCATTGACAGGTCTTTCAACTTCTACAACCGTTTCTGAACCTAACCGTCTGGTTTCTCAGACAGTATTTCTGGGGGAACTCGTGTTGATCTAGGCTTCAGCCTATTGGGGGGTTGGAGGGTTATGTTTCAGGCCTACCCAGGCGTTGACCTACCGAGGTACTTATACAGCTACAAATACACAACCTCCATGTTGGGCGATTTATCTAAATGAGTTGCTTATTTTAGCTGCTCAGACTTTTCTACCTTGTGGGAATTGGATGTACAGCTAAACAGAAGAAGAAAAAAAAATCCCCCCCGTGAGATACAGCCCATTGGGAAAAAATGTTATTGATTATAAATGTTGTTTTCAATTGACACAGAGAAAATTATGTCTTGAGTTCTGGGAATCTTGCTTAAATCTTGAGTTAAGAGTCTTTGTTTACAACATATCTTGAAGTGGAGTGTTTCAATAAGTTGAATTTAGTTATTTATATAGACAAACAGAGACTAATATTCAATGAGGTCTATAATTTTTGGCACCCACGATAAATAATACAATCATACAAATACTGAGCCATATTTTTTTTAAAGGGAAAATGTATTATTTTATACTAATATAATTGCTCAGAGAACAATATTTTGTATAACAAGTAATAAAAATACATAAAAAATATGTGATAAAAATGATTGGATCCCCTGTTGTCAATACTCTAGAACCCTCCCCTGTTGTCAATACTCTAGAACCCTCCCCTGTTGTCAATACTCTAGAACCCTCCCCTGTTGTCAATACTCTAGAACCCTCCGCTGGTGTCAATACTCTAGAACCCTCCCCTGTTGTCAATACTCTAGAACCCTCCCCTGTTGTCAATACTCTAGAACCCTCCCCTGTTGTCAATACTCTAGAACCCTCCCCTGTTGTCAATACTCTAGAACCCTCCGCTGTTGTTAATACTCTAGAACCCTCCGCTGGTGTCAATACTCTAGAACCTTCCCCTGTTGTCAATACTCTAGAACCCTCCCCTGTTGTCAATACTCTAGAACCCTCCCCTGTTGTCAATACTCTAGAACCCTCCTCTGTTGTCAATACTCTAGAACCCTCCCCTGTTGTCAATACTCTAGAACCCTCCCCTGTTGTCAATACTCTAGAACCCTCCCCTGTTGTCAATACTCTAGAACCCTCCCCTGTTGTCAATACTCTATCTTTGCAGCACTCCACAAGCCAGGCCAGACAGAAGCCACTCCTCAGTAAAAGGCACATGACAGCCTGCTTGGAGTTTGCCAAAAGGTACCTAAAGGACTCTCAGACCATGAGAAACAAGATTCAATAATTTGTCTTAAATGCCAAGAGTCAAGTCTGGAGGAAACCTGGCACCATCCCTACGGTGAAGCATGCTGTTGGCAACTTGAGAGGATCTGCAGAGAAGAATGGGAGAAACTCCCCAAATAAAGGTATGCCAAGCTTGTAGCGTCATACCCAAGAATACTCAAGACTGTAATCGCTGCCAAAGGTGCTTCAACAAAGTACCAAGTAAAGGGTCTGAATACTTATGTAAATGTGATATTTCCGTTTTTAATTTTTAATACATTTGCAAACATTTCTAAAAACCTGTGTTTGCTTTGTCATTATGGGGTATTGTGATGTCATTATGGGGTATTGTGATGTCATTATGGGGTATTGTGATGTCATTATGGGGTATTGTGTGTAGATTGATGAGGATATATATATATATTTTAATCGATTTTAGAATATGTTTGTAACGTAACATAATGTGGAAAAAGTCAAGGGGTCTGAATACTTTCTGAATGCGCTGTATATAAATCTATATCTAAAAAGAGGATACCACAGCTCCTATATTACTTCCTCTGTTCACCAACACAGTCATCTGTTTACAGTCTGAGTATGAGCTGTATGATCTCCTACAGTTCTTACAACTCCTACAGCTCCTACTCCTACAGCTCCTACAGCTCTCAATGTCCTTAAAACAAGTCAAAATGAGGCTCGGTAGTGTGTGTGGCCTCCACGTGCCTGTATGACCTCCCTACAACGCCTGGGCATGCTCCTGATGAGGTGGCGGGTGGTCTCCTGAGGGATCTCCTCCCAGACCTGGACTAAAGCATCCGCCAACTCCTGGACAGTCTGTGGTGCAACGTGGCGTTGGTGGATGGAGCGAGACATGATGTCCCAGATGTGCTCAATTGGATTCAGGTCTGGGGAACGGGCGGGCCAGTCCATAGCATCAATGCCTTCCTCTTGCAGGAACTGCTGACACAATCCAGCCACATGAGGTCTAGCATTGTCTTGCATTAGGAGGAACCCAGGGCCAACCGCACCAGCATATGGTCTCACAAGGGGTCTGAGGATCTCATCTCGGTACCTAATGGCAGTCAGGCTACCTCTGGTGAGCACATGGAGGGCTGTGCGGCCCCCCCAAAGAAATGCCACCCCACACCATGACTGACCCACCGCCAAACCGGTCATGCTGGAGGATGTTGCAGGCAGCAGAACGTTCTCCACGGCGTCTCCAGACTCTGTCACGTCTGTCACATGTGCTCAGTGTGAACCTGCTTTCATCTGTGAAGAGCACAGGGCGCCAGTGGCGAATTTGCCAATCTTGGTGTTCTCTGGCAAATGCCAAACGTCCTGCACGGTGTTGGGCTGTAAGCGCAACCCCCACCTGTGGACGTCGGGCCCTCATACCACCCTCATGGAGTGTGTTTCTGACCGTTTGAGCAGACACATGCACATTTGTGGCCTGCTGGAGGTCATTTTGCATGGCTCTGGCAGTGCTTCTCCTGCTCCTTCTTGCACAAAGGCGGAGGTAGCGGTCCTGCTGCTGGGTTGTTGCCCTCCTACGGCCTCCTCCACGTCTCCTGATGTACTGGCCTGTCTCCTGGTAGCGCCTCCATGCTCTGGACACTACGCTGACAGACACAGCAAACCTTCTTGCCACAGCTCGCATTGATGTGCCATCCTGGATGAGCTGCACTACCTGAGCCACTTGTGTGGGTTGTAGACTCTGTCTCATGCTACCACTAGAGTGAAAGCACCGCCAGCATTCAAAAGTGACCAAAACATCAGCCAGGAAGCATAGGAACTGAGAAGTGGTCTGTGGTCCCCACCTGCAGAACCACTCCTTTATTGGGGGTGTCTTGCTAATTGCCTATAATTTCCACCTGTTGTCTATTCCATTTGCACAACAGCATGTGAAATGTATTGTCAATCAGTGTTGCTTCCTAAGTGGACAGTTTGATTTCACAGAAGTGTGATTGACTTGGAGTTACATTGTGTTGTTTAAGTGTTCCCTTTATTTTTTTGAGCAGTGTACGTTCAGAACCCAGCCTCATTGCCTTTGGCAAGCTAATCCACAGACAGAGAGGAGAACACAGGGAAGGAGACAGACAAACAGCCAGACAGGCTGACACAGACAGACAGACAGACAGACAGACAGACAGACAGACAGACAGACAGAAAGCAGGCAGGCAGGCAGGCAGGCAGGCAGGCAGGCAGGGAAGCAGAAAGAGAGAGGGAGACAGACAGACAGGCAGGGAGGCAGAAAGAGAGAGGGAGACAGACAGACAGGCAGGGAGGCAGAAAGAGAGAGGGAGACATATTTAAGAGAAAAAGAAAGACAGCCATGAAATGGTTAGGAAAAGGAAACATAAAGGGGGAAAGAATGTAATGCCACTTTTGCTTGTTAGTTTCTAGGAATAGTTTGTTGACTTTGTTTACTGACGCGTGTGTGCATGTGCACTCGTTTGCGTGTGTGTATGTATGCCTGGGTGTGTGTGCGTGTGTGTGTGTGTGTGTGTGTGTGTGTGTGTATGCCTGGGTGTGTGTGTGTGTGTGTGTGTGTGTGTGTGTGTGTGTGTGTGTGTGTGTGTGTGTGTGTGTGTGTGTGTGTGTATGCCTGGGTGTGTGTGTGTGTGTGTGTGTGTGTGTGTATGCCTGGGTGTGTGTGTGTGTGTGTGTGTGTGTGTGTGTGTGTGTGTGTGTGTGTGTCAGATGAAGCATGGCCTGCTGGAGACAAGTTCCTGCCGAGCGACACGACGTCTAGGGTTCAGAGAAGAGACGGGTCAGCGACCATGCAGCCCGCAGCATTACTGGACTGGACTAACTAACTGACTAAATCTCTTTAAACCCCTATCTCTCTCTGGCCTCTCTCTTTTTATCTTTCACTGTCCTCCTCTCAAAAGCTTTCTCCTCTTTCCCTCTGCCGTCTCTCTATTTATTGTCACTCTTTCGCTCTTTTCTCCATTCCATTCCGTTCTGGTCCCTCTCTCTCCCTCCCTCTATACTTGTCTTCCTGTAATGGAAACGAGACAATTGAAACAAACTGCCCTCTCATCTTGGTCTTCTGTACAGCACTTTGTGACATCAGTTGATGTAAAAAGGGCTTTATAAATACATTTGATTGATTGATTCCTGTAATGGAACATGTAGAGTTTGTCTTTGTCTCCTCTTCTCCTCTTCTCTCCTCCTCTCCATCTCTCCTCTTCTCTCCTCCTCTCAATCTCTCCTCTTCTCTCCTCCTCTCCATCTCTCCTCTCCTCTTCTCCTCTTCTCTCCTCCTCTCCATCTCGCCTCTTCTCCTCCTCGCCTCCTCTCCATCTCTCCTCCTCTCCATCTCTCCTCCTCTCCTCCTCTCCATCTCTCCTCTTCTCTCCTCTCCATCTCTCCTCTTCTCTCCTCCTCTCCATCTCTCCATCTCTCCTCCTCTCCATCCTCTCTATCTCTCCTCTTCTCTCCTCCTCTCCATCTCTCCTCTTCTCCTCCTCTCCATCTCGCCTCTTCTCCTCCTCTCCTCCTCTCCATCTCTCCTCCTCTCCTCCTCTCCATCTCTCCTCTACTCTCCTCTCCATCTCTCCTCTTCTCTCCTCCTCTCCTCCTCTCCATCCTCTCCATCTCTCCTCTTCTCTCCTCCTCTACTCTCCTCTCCGATTGAAACTGTCTGACCGCAGTGTAAAACTCACTATCTTCTCTACCATGTCAACTGTGATTCAGAGTGCCACTAACGATTGGTCAATAAGATATACTGTAACTCTATATTCAACTGTGATTGAGAGTACCACTAACGATTGCTCAATGAGATATACTGTAACTCTATATTCAACTGTGATTCAGAGTGTCACTAACGATTGGTCAATGAGATATACTGTAACTCTATATTCAACTGTGATTCAGAGTGTCACTAACGATTGGTCAATGAGATATACTGTAACTCTATATTCAACTGTGATTCAGAGTGCCACTAACGATTGGTCAATGAGATATACTGTAACTCTATATTCAACTGTGATTCAGAGTGCCACTAACCAGGTTTGTTAAAAATGCCTTCTGGAACATGTGAACTTGCATGTGCTTTAATGACAAACACACTTCTGTGTTTCAATGGCATGTTGTGTTAATTAATCCAAGTTAATCATTTTAAAAGGCTAATTGATCATTAGAAAACCCTTTTGTAATTATGTTAGCACAGCTGAAAACTGTTGTTCTGATTGAAAGAAGCAATAAAACTGGCCTTCTATCAGACAAGTTGAGTATGAAATGAAGGGGCGGCAGGTAGCCTAGTGGTTAGAGCGTTGGGCCAGGAACCAAAAGGTTGCTAGATTGAATCCCCGAGCTGACAAGGTAAAAATCTGTCGTTCTGCCCCTGAACAAGGCAGTTAACCCACTGTTCCGAGGCTGTCATTGTAAATAAGATTTTTGTTCTTAACTAACTCGCCTAGTTATATAAAGGTTAAATAAAAAATGTTTAAACATCTGGAGCGTCAGCATTTGTGGGTTCGATTACAGGCTCAAAATGGCCACAAACAAATAACTTTCTTCTGAAACTCATCAGTATATTCTTAATCTGATAAATGAAGGCTATTCCATGCGAGAAATTACCAAGAAACTTAAGATCTCGTACAACGCTGTGTACTACTTCCTTCATAGAACAGCGCAAACTGGCTCTAACCAGAATAGAAAGAGGAGTGGGAGGCCCCGGTGCACAACTGAGCAAGAGGACAAGTACATTAGAGTGTCTAGTTTGAGAAACAGATGCCTCACAAGTCCTCAACTGGCAGCTTCATTAAATAAATAGTACCTTCAAAACACCAGTCTCAACGTCAACAGTGAAAAAGGTGACTCCGGGATGCTGGCCTTCTAGGCAGAGTCGCAAAGAATAAGCCATATCTCAGACTGGCCAATAAAAAGAAAAGATTAAGATGGGCAAAAGAACACAGACACTAGACAGAGGAACTCTGCCTAGAAGGCCAGCATCCCGGAGTCACCTCTTCCCTGTTGACATTGAGACTGGTGTTTTGGGGTACTATTTAATGAAGCTGAAGATTGGAGGAAGATTGGAGAAAAAAAAGTGTTATGGAGAGACGAATCTAAGTTTGAGGTGTTCGGATCGCGAGACGCAGAAAAAATTGAAAGAGTTTAGTGCTTGACGCCATCTGGTGGAGGCAATGTGTTGGTCTGGGAGTGCTTTGGTGGTGGTAAAGTGGGAGATTTGTACAGGGTAAAAGGGATCTTGAAGAAGGAAGGCTATCACTCCATTTTGCAACGCCATGCCATACCCTGTGGACGGCGCTTAATTGGAGCCAATTTCCTCCTACAACAGGACAATGACGCAAAGCACAGCTCCAAACTATGCAAAAACTATTTAGGGAAGAAGCAGTCAGCTGGTATTCTGTCTATAATAGAGTGGCCAGCACCGTCACCAGATCTCAACTCTATTGATCTGTTGTGGGAGCAGCTTGACCGTATGGTACGTAAGAAGTGCCCATCAAGCCAATCCAACGTGTGGGAGGTGCATCAGGAAGCATGGGGTGAAATCTCTTCAGATTACCTCAACAAATTGACAACTAGAATGCCAAAGGGTCTGCAAGGATGTAATTGCTGCAAATGAAGGATTCATTGATGAAAGCAAAGTTTTGAAGGACACAATTATTATTGAAATAAAATATAAAATATTATTATTTATAACCTTGGCAACGTCTTGACTATATTTCATTTTGCAACTAATTTCATGTCTGTTTTCATGGAAAACAAGGACATTTCTAAGTTGACTCCAAACTTTTCAACGGTAGCGTATATAGGTTTTGTCTTTAGGGAACGTAACACTAATCATCCCTATCATGTGCCATCTTCAAACAGACGTCGTAAAAGGAGAAGTGTAAAGACCGGACCCCCTGAAGAACACTGTACCCTCGTGGAATTAACACAGTTTTAATAGCGGATCCTTGTAACCGACTGTGTCTGTTAAAGTGTGAACAAGTTTGAGTTCCCTTGCAGAGTAAAAAAACTTGACATAATTCTTCATAATCAACACAGTTTTAAGCTAGTCACCATGTCTCCTGCCTGACTAGCTATCATAATGATGAAGGCTAAGCGTTCATAATCAACACAGTTTTAAGCTAGTCACCATGTCTCCTGCCTGACTAGCTATCATAATGATGAAGGCTAAGCGTTCATAATCAACACAGTTTTAAGCTAGTCACCATGTCTCCTGCCTGACTAGCTATCATAAGGATGAAGGCTAAGCGTTTTGACAAATCCCTCAACACCTCTTTTTTTCTCTCTCTCCTCCACAGCTCAAGTGGAGGAGTCACAACTGTGCAGTGTGTGTGTGTGTGTGTGTGTGTGTGTGTGTGTGTGTGTGTGTGTGTGTGTGTGTGTGTGTGTGTGTGTGTGTGTGTGTGTGTGTGTGTGTGTGTGTACGCACAATCTATCAGGCCCAACTAATCCCCCCCCTCTTGTTTTGTTTTCTCTTCCTCTCTTCAGACAACACTAGGCCTGCCATTTAAAAAAACATCTAACAGTCAGTTCAACTCGAGGGAGAGAGAGAGAGAGAGAGAGGGAGAGAGAGGGGGAGAGACAGAGACAGAGAGAGACAGAGAGAGAGAGAGAGAGAGAGAGAGAGAGGGGGAGATGGAGAGAGAGACAGAGAGAGACAGAGAGAGAGAGAGAGAGAGAGAGAGAGAGAGAGGGAGAGAGAGAGAGAGACAGAGAGAGACAGAGAGAGAGAGGGAGAGAGAGAGAGAGAGAGAGAGAGAGAGAGAGAGGGAGAGAGGGAGAGAGGGAGACAGAGAGAGAGAGACAGAGAGAGAGAGAGAGAGAGAGAGAGAGAGAGAGAGAGGAGAGAGAGGGAGAGAGGGAGAGAGAGAGGGAGAGAAAGGGAGAGAAAGGGAGAGAGAGAGAGAGGGGAGAGAAAGGGAGAGAAAGGGAGAGAGAGAGAGAGAGAGAGGGAGAGAAAGGGGAGAGAGAGAGAGAGTCACGCTTTCCTTTTCAAAATGGAGCCTGTGTGACTGAAGTGTATTAACGATAGCAGTTACGACGTGTTAAGTTATGATTGGCACTGATCTGCAGCTCTCACGTCTGGTCAATGGGAGCATGCGCACGTACACACACACACACACACACACACACACACACACACACACACACACACACACACACACACACACACACACACACACACAACCACACACACACACACACACACACACACACACACACACACACAACACACACACACACACACACACACACACACACACACACGCACACACACACGCACACACACACGCACACGCACACGCACACGCACACGCACACGCACACACACAAACACACACTAGACCACTGCAGAACATAGTCTATAGTCCTCCCTGGAGACAGGGGCAGGAAGGAAGTACAATGACTGATATGTCATATGTCAGACACACACAGCTACATCAACAGGAGCTGTGGAATGCAGGGAGAGAGAGAGAGAGAAAGAGAGGAGAGAGAGAGAGAGAGAGAGAGGAAGAGAGGAGAGAGAGAGAGAGAAAGAGAGGAAGAGAGGAGAGAGAGAGAGAGAGAGAGAAAGAGAGGAAGAGAGGAAAAAAGGGGGGAACAGTGAGGAGCTTGCTGTGGGAGTGTGTGACCCACTTTGCTCAGCGCTAACAAGCACACACACACACACACACACACACACACACACACACACACACACACACACACACACACACACACACACACACACACACACACGCTTCTACATATTTACTGCAAATACATAATGCATACAGTATCAAACTCAACAGCTTGTTCCAGACCTATTCAGAAGAACCTACAGTAATCCAACACTTTCCCAACTGCCCCCTGTCATTAGGAAGTGGCACACAAAGCCAACCTGCTAAATGACCAGCCATCCTGGTGATAAACCCCTGGGCTGTTTAAAATCACAGAACACAGAACTAACACAGACAGACAACCCAGCTAGCTAGCTTCTATCAGTGGGTGAATGAATTATTTCTCAGCTGCTCCTGAAGTTAGACTGAAGCTAAACACAGATGGGCTGCTGCACAAGAGGATTGGAATCGGCTCAAAACGACAACACTAGAGAACATCTTGGGGCGGCAGGGTAGCCTAGTGGTTAGAGTGTTGGACTAGTAACCAGCAGGTAGCCTAGTGGTTAGAGTGTTGGACTAGTAACCAGCAGGTAGCCTAGTGGTTAGAGCGTTGGACTAGTAACCAGCAGGTAGCCTAGTGGTTAGAGCGTTGGGCCAGTAACCAGCAGGTAGCCTAGTGGTTAGAGCGTTGGACTAGTAACCAGCAGGTAGCCTAGAGGTTAGAGCATTGGGCTAGTAACCAGCAGGTAGTCTAGTGGTTAGAGCGTTGGGCCAGTAACCAGCAGGTAGCCTAGTGGTTAGAGCGTTGGACTAGTAACCAGCAGGTAGCCTAGAGGTTAGAGCATTGGGCTAGTAACCAGCAGGTAGTCTAGTGGTTAGAGCGTTGGGCTAGTAACCAGCAGGTAGCCTAGAGGTTAGAGCGTTGGACTAGTAACCGTAAACACACGTTTGAATCCCAGAGCTGACAAGGTAAAATCTGTCGTTCTGCCCCTGAACAAGGCAGTTAACCCACTGTTCCTAGGCCGTCATTGAAAATAAGAATTTGTTCTTAACTGACTTGCCTAGTTAAATAAATGATTAAACATCTCATTTGGGGGGGGGGCAAAAAAAAAACTCTGATGAACCTGAGAGACCAAAACAGACAACAGGAGAGAACGACAGAGGAATGGGAAGGAACAAAGCTTTTGGACTAGTTTAACAGAGAGAGAGTAGCATTATAGCTGTTGGACTAGTTTAACAGAGAGAGAGTAGCATTATAGCTGTTGGACTAGTTTAACAGAGAGAGTAGCATTATAGCTGTTGGACTAGTTTAACAGAGAGAGAGTAGAATATAGCTGTTGGACTAGTTTAACAGAGAGACTAGCATTATAGCTGTTGGACTAGTTTAACAGAGAAAGACTAGCATATAGCTGTTGGACTAGTTTAACAGAGAGAGAGTTGCATTATAGCTGTTGGACTAGTTTAAGAGAGAGAGAGAGTAGCATTATAGCTGTTGGACTAGTTTAACAGAAAGAGTAGCATTATAGCTGTTGGACTAGTTTAACAGAGAGAGACTAGCATATAGCTGTTGGACTAGTTTAACAGAGAGAGAGTTGCATTATAGCTGTTGGACTAGTTTAAGAGAGAGAGAGTAGCATTATAGCTGTTGGACTAGTTTAACAGAGAGAGCAGCATTATAGCTGTTGGACTAGTTTAACAGAGAGAGACTAGCATTATAGCTGTTGGACTAGTTTAACAGAGAGAGACTAGCATTATAGCTGTTGGACTAGTTTAACAGAGAGAGTAGCATTATAGCTGTTGGACTAGTTTAACAGAGAGACTAGCATTATAGCTGTTGGACTAGTTTAACAGAGAGAGACTAGCATTATAGCTGTTGGACTAGTTTAACAGAGAGAGCAGCATTATAGCTGTTGGACTAGTTTAACAGAGAGAGAGAGTAGCATTATAGCTGTTGGACTAGTTTAACAGAGAGAGAGAGACTAGCATATAGCTGTTGGACTAGTTTAACAGAGAGAGAGCAGCATTATAGCTGTTGGACTAGTTTAACAGAGAGAGAGCAGCATTATAGCTGTTGGACTAGTTTAACAGAGAGAGAGACTAGCATTATAGCTGTTGGACTAGTTTAACAGAGAGAGAGACTAGCATTATAGCTGTTGGACTAGTTTAAGAGAGAGAGAGTAGCATTATAGCTGTTGGACTAGTTTAACAGAGAGACTAGCATTATAGCTGTTGGACTAGTTTAACAGAGAGAGACTAGCATTATAGCTGTTGGACTAGTTTAACAGAGAGAGCAGCATTATAGCTGTTGGACTAGTTTAACAGAGAGAGAGACTAGCATTATAGCTGTTGGACTAGTTTAACAGAGAGAGAGAGACTAGCATATAGCTGTTGGACTAGTTTAACAGAAAGAGAGCAGCATTATAGCTGTTGGACTAGTTTAACAGAGAGAGAGCAGCATTATAGCTGTTGGACTAGTTTAACAGAGAGAGAGTAGAATATAGCTGTTGGACTAGTTTAAGAGCATTGGGTGTGAGATGCCGCTGCAGTAGATAGCAGCTGTTTTCTGGGCTCCTGACAAATTCCGCTATTATCTGTGTTTTATTTTACGCTGACCTTAATTTTTTGGGTACATAATGTCACCTCCATAATTTCTTATGACCGAAAACAGCTTCTTGACATCAGCACAACTAACCTCGATTTGGATGACAATATCTATTTCAATGAGTCGGCAGGTCTGGACGTTTCGCTTACTCCCAGACCAGGCCCTTATCCCTGGGACTCGAAAGAGGAAGAGACGGCACAAGAGAGGCAGACAAGCCGCTAGTCAGATGTGGCAGGGCTTGCGAACTATCATGGACTACAAAGAGCTGGCCAGTGACTGGAAGCTACCAAACGAGATAAATGCCTTCTATTCTCGCTTCAAGTCGAGCAACACTGAACCATAAATGAGAGCACTAGCTGTTCAGGACGATTGTGTGATCACGCTCTCCGTAGCCGATGGGAGTAAGACCTTTAAACAGGTTAACATTCACAAAAGTCACAGGGCCAGACATATTACCAGGACACAGAGCATACGCTGACCAGCTGGCAAATGTCTTCACTGACATTTTCAAGGTAACCTTCTTAAATGACTATCACCCCGTAGCACTCACGTCTGTAGACATGAAATGCGTTGAAAGGCTGACCATGGCTTACATCAATACAATAATTTCAGAAACCCTAGACCCACTCCAATTCGCAAACCGCACCAACAGATCCACAGATGACGCTATCTCTATTGCAATCCACACTACCCTCTGCCACCTGGATAAGGGGAACACCTATGTGAGAATTTTACTAAAGAGTGGCTCCTGTCTGGCCACTCTACCATAAAGGCCTGATTGGTGAAGTGCTGCAGAGAGGTCGAAAGAATTGTCTGTAGAGCTCTGCGACAGAATTGTGTTGAGGCACAGATCTGGGAAAGGGTACCAAAAAACTTCTGCAGCATTGAAGGTCCCCAACAACACAGTGGCCTCCATCATTCTTAAATGGAATAATTTTTGAACCACCAAGACTCAGGGGAGAAGGGCCTTGGTCAGGGAGGTGACCAAGAACCCGATGGTCACTCTGACAGAGCTCCAGGGCTCCTCTGCGGAGATGGGAGAACTTTCCAGAAGGACAACCATCTATGCAGTACTCCACCAATCAGGCCTTTATGGTAGAGTGGCCAGGCGGAAGCCACTCCTCAGTAAAAGGAACATGACAGCACACTTGGAGTTTGCCAAAAAGGACCCAAAGACTCTCAGACAATGAGAAACAAGATTCTCTGTTCTGATAAAACCAAGATTGAACTCTTTGGCCTTAATGCCAAGCGTCACATCTGGAAGAAACCTGGCACCATCCCTACAGTGAAGCATGGTGTTGGCAGCATCATGCTGTGGGGTTGTCTTTCAGCAGCAGGGACTGGGAGACTATTCAGGATCGAGGGAAAGATGAACGGAGAAAAGTACAGAGCGATCCTTGATGAAAACCTGCTCCAGAGCACTCAGGACCTCAGACTGGAGTGAAGGTTCACCTTTCAAAAGGACAACAACCCTAATCACACAGCCAAGACAATGCAGGAGTGGCTTCGGGACAAGTCTCTGGAGAGACCTGAAAATAGCTGTGCAGCGACGCTCCCCGTCCAAACTGACAGAGCTTGAGAGGATCTGCAGAGACGAATGGGAGAAACTCCCCAAATACAGGTCTGCTTGTAATGTCATACCCAAGAAGACTCGTGGCTGTAATCGCTGCCAAAGATGCTTCAACAAAGTACTGAGTAAAGGGTCTGAATAGTTATGTAAATGTGATATTTCAGATTTTTTTTATTTATAAATTAGCTACATTTCTAAAAACATGTTTTTGCTTTGTCATTATAGGGTATTGTGTGTAGATTGATCAGGGGAAAAAACGATTTAAAACATTTTTTTTTAAAAAGGCTGTAACGTAAGAAAATGTGGAAAAAGTCAAGGGGGTCTGAATACTTTCCGAATGCTCTGTAAATTAAAGATTGACAGGTTTTTGTTTTTCACAGGGTGCTCATTTAATGAATTGTTGTTGAATTTTTTGTATTTGTGAGTTCAGCATTATTCAACTGTCTGTTGTTTCCTGTATTATATTCAACCACTAGTGTACTGCTGAGCTATACCTGTACACCATGTGGTGGAGGATGGGAGATACCATGTGGTGGAGGAAGGGAGATGCCATGTGGTGGAGGAAGGGAGATACCATGTGGTGGAGGAAGGGGAGATGCCATGTGGTGGAGGATGGGAGATACCATGTGGTGGAGGATGGGAGATACCATGTGGTGGAGGAAGGGAGATACCATGTGGTGGAGGATGGGAGATACCATGTGGTGGAGGAAGGGAGATACCATGTGGTGGAGGAAGGGAGATACCATGTGGTGGACGATGGGAGATACCATGTGGTGGAGGATGGGAGATACCATGTGGTGGAGGAAGGGAGATACCATGTGGTGGAGGATGGGAGATACCATGTGGTAGAGGAAGGGGAGATACCATGTGGTGGACGATGGGAGATGCCATGTGGTGGAGGAAGGGAGATACCATGTGGTGGAGGAAGGGAGATACCATGTGGTGGAGGATGGGGGATACCATGTGGTGGAGGAAGGGGAGATACCATGTGGTGGAGGAAGGGGAGATACCATGTGGTGGAGGATGGGAGATACCATGTGGTGGAGGATGGGAGATACCATGTGGTGGAGGATGGGGGATACCATGTGGTGGAGGAAGGGAGATACCATGTGGTGGAGGAAGGGGAGATGCCATGTGGTGGAGGAAGGGAGATACCATGTGGTGGAGGATGGGAGATACCATGTGGTGGAGGATGGGAGATACCATGTGGTGGAGGATGGGGCATACCATGTGGTGGAGGATGGGAGATACCATGTGGTGGAGGAAGGGAGATGCCATGTGGTGGAGGATGGGGGATACCATGTGGTGGAGGATGGGAGATACCATGTGGTGGAGGAAGGGGAGGTACCATGTGGTGGAGGAAGGGGAGGTACCATGTGGTGGAGGAAGGGGAGGTACCATGTGGTGGAGGAAGGGGAGGTACCATGTGGTGGAGGAAGAGAGGAAAATAATTATCATAATAGAACTAACAGCAAGACAAGGGGAGGGAAGCTCAACAGAAACCATGCCAGCCAGGCGAGCCAGTGGATGAATTGAAGTGATTTGCACATTAATAAAGTGATAATTGCTGCATAGAAGCCCACTTTGTGATCTGAAAGGTAAGGTGGTGTTCAGTTTAGATGTTATCTTGGCCATTTTGAAAACGTAGAACCGTTTATGTATTTTATTTTATTTTATTTCCCCTTTATTTAACCAGGTATTTATATATTATATATATAAGCCTAACCCTTTATTTAACCAGGTAGGCTAGTTGAGAACAAGTTCTCATTTACAACTGCGACCTGGCCAAGATAAAGCAAAGCAGTGCGACACAAACAACAACACAGAGTTACACATGGAATAAACAAACGTACAGATGATAACACAATACAAAAGTCTATATATACAGTGTGTGCAAGTGTATAAGATCAGGGAGGTAAGGCAATAAATAGGCCGTAGTGGCAAAATAATTACAATTTAGCAGATTAACACTGAAGTGATAGATGTGCAGATGATGATGTGTAAGTAGAGATACTGGGGTGCAAAAGAGCAAAACTAAATGTATAACAATATGGGGATGAGGTAGTTGGGTGGGCTATTTACAGATTAAGAGAGGACTATGTTGTTGTAATGTTAACAAGGTACCCAGAGCAGTTCAAAGTAATGTTTTCATCTTTTATAAGATAAACAAAACGTGTTTAAGCAGAGGAAATTGCCGAGAAATCAGCTTTGTCTACATAGCGGGGATGAAAACAACATAATTTTGGCTGCAATGATCTCCAAAATTCGAAGCAGTAGGTCATCACACCGTTGACATAGCAAAGGACTCTAAGAGATTATCGAATCCCATTGTGACGCGCGGGGGACGACGACGACACTTCAGAGGGGTCGGGTTAAATGCGGAAGACACATTTCAGTTGAATGCATTCAGTTGTACCACTGACTAGGTATCTCTCCTTTCCTTTCCCTTTTCGTCAAGGGGACACAATTTAGCACGAGTCCACAAAGAAAAGTTCCACAGCTGCACCATTGAGAGCATCTCGACTGGTTGCATCACCGCCTGGTACGGGCAACTGCTCGACATCGGACCGTAAAGAGCTGCAGAGGGTAGAACAGGCAGCCCAGTACATCACTGGGGCCTGAACTTCCTGCCATTCAGGACCTCTATACCAGGCGGGGTCAGAGAAAGGCCCTAAAAATTGTCAGACTTCAGCCACCCAAGTCATAGTTCACCGTTCTCTCTGCTACAGCATGGCAAGCGGTACCAGAGCACCAAGTCTGGAACCAAGAGGACCTTGAACGGCTTCTACCCCCCCAACCCATGAGACTGCTAAATAGTTAGTTAAATAGTTAGTTAAATAGTTAACCAAATAGCTACCTGACCCTTTCTTTGCATTGACCTTTGTGCTCTAACTCTTTATGTCTCATCACATACACTGATACTGTTTATTATCTATCCTTTATCCCTACCTACAGTATACTGCTGTTACTGTCTATTATCTATCCTTTACCCCTACCTACAGTATACTGCTGATACTGTCTATTATCTATCCTTTACCCTACCTACAGTATACTGCTGTTACTGTCTATTATCTATCCTGTACCCCTACCTACAGTATACTGCTGTTACTGTCTATTATCTATCCTTTACCCCTACCTATAGTATACTGCTGTTACTGTCTATTATCTATCCTTTACCCCTACCTACAGTATACTGCTGTTACTGTCTATTATCTATCCTTTACCCCTACCTACAGTATACTGCTGTTACTGTCTATTATCTATCCTTTACCCCTACCTACAGTATACTGCTGTTACTGTTTATTATCTATCCTTTACCCCTACCTACAGTATACTGCTGCTACTGTCTATTATCTATCCTTTACCCCTACCTACAGTATACTGCTGTTACTGTCTATTATCTATCCTTTACCCCTACCTACAGTATACTGCTGTTACTGTCTATTATCTATCCTTTACCCCTACCTACAGTATACTGCTGCTACTGTCTATTATCTATCCTTTACCCCTACCTACAGTATACTGCTGTTACTGTCTATTATCTATCCTTTACCCCTACCTACAGTATACTGCTGATACTGTCTATTATCTATCCTTTACCCCTACCTACAGTATACTGCTGATACTGTCTATTATCTATCCTTTACCCCTACCTACAGTATACTGCTGATACTGTCTATTATCTATCCTTTACCCCTACCTACAGTATACTGCTGTTACTGTCTATTATCTATCCTTTACCCCTACCTACAGTATACTGCTGCTACTGTCTATTATCTATCCTTTACCCCTACCTACAGTATACTGCTGCTACTGTCTATTATCTATCCTTTACCCCTACCTACAGTATACTGCTGTTACTGTCTATTATCTATCCTTTACCCCTACCTACAGTATACTGCTGCTACTGTTTATTATCTATCCTTTACCCCTACCTACAGTATACTGCTGATACTGTCTATTATCTATCCTTTACCCCTACCTACAGTATACTGCTGTTACTGTCTATTATCTATCCTTTACCCCTACCTACAGTATACTGCTGTTACTGTCTATTATCTATCCTTTACCCCTACCTACAGTATACTGCTGATACTGTCTATTATCTATCCTTTACCCCTACCTACAGTATACTGCTGATACTGTCTATTATCTATCCTTTACCCCTACCTACAGTATACTGCTGTTACTGTCTATTATCTATCCTTTACCCCTACCTACAGTATACTGCTGTTACTGTCTATTATCTATCCTTTACCCCTACCTACAGTATACTGCTGTTACTGTCTATTATCTATCCTTTACCCCTACCTACAGTATACTGATGTTACTGTCTATTATCTATCCTTTACCCCTACCTACAGTATACTGCTGCTACTGTCTATTATCTATCCTTTACCCCTACCTACAGTATACTGCTGTTACTGTCTATTATCTATCCTTTACCCCTACCTACAGTATACTGCTGATACTGTCTATTATCTATCCTTTACCCCTACCTACAGTATACTGCTGATACTGTCTATTATCTATCCTTTACCCCTACCTACAGTATACTGCTGATACTGTCTATTATCTATCCTTTACCCCTACCTACAGTATACTGCTGTTACTGTCTATTATCTATCCTTTACCCCTACCTACAGTATACTGCTGCTACTGTCTATTATCTATCCTTTACCCCTACCTACAGTATACTGCTGCTACTGTCTATTATCTATCCTTTACCCCTACCTACAGTATACTGCTGTTACTGTCTATTATCTATCCTTTACCCCTACCTACAGTATACTGCTGCTACTGTTTATTATCTATCCTTTACCCCTACCTACAGTATACTGCTGATACTGTCTATTATCTATCCTTTACCCCTACCTACAGTATACTGCTGTTACTGTCTATTATCTATCCTTTACCCCTACCTACAGTATACTGCTGTTACTGTCTATTATCTATCCTTTACCCCTACCTACAGTATACTGCTGATACTGTCTATTATCTATCCTTTACCCCTACCTACAGTATACTGCTGATACTGTCTATTATCTATCCTTTACCCCTACCTACAGTATACTGCTGTTACTGTCTATTATCTATCCTTTACCCCTACCTACAGTATACTGCTGCTACTGTTTATTATCTATCCTTTACCCCTACCTACAGTATACTGCTGATACTGTCTATTATCTATCCTTTACCCCTACCTACAGTATACTGCTGTTACTGTCTATTATCTATCCTTTACCCCTACCTACAGTATACTGCTGTTACTGTCTATTATCTATCCTTTACCCCTACCTACAGTATACTGCTGATACTGTCTATTATCTATCCTTTACCCCTACCTACAGTATACTGCTGATACTGTCTATTATCTATCCTTTACCCCTACCTACAGTATACTGCTGTTACTGTCTATTATCTATCCTTTACCCCTACCTACAGTATACTGCTGTTACTGTCTATTATCTATCCTTTACCCCTACCTACAGTATACTGCTGTTACTGTCTATTATCTATCCTTTACCCCTACCTACAGTATACTGATGTTACTGTCTATTATCTATCCTTTACCCCTACCTACAGTATACTGCTGCTACTGTCTATTATCTATCCTTTACCCCTACCTACAGTATACTGCTGTTACTGTCTATTATCTATCCTTTACCCCTACCTACAGTATACTGCTGATACTGTCTATTATCTATCCTTTACCCCTACCTACAGTATACTGCTGATACTGTCTATTATCTATCCTTTACCCCTACCTACAGTATACTGCTGATACTGTCTATTATCTATCCTTTACCCCTACCTACAGTATACTGCTGTTACTGTCTATTATCTATCCTTTACCCCTACCTACAGTATACTGCTGCTACTGTCTATTATCTATCCTTTACCCCTACCTACAGTATACTGCTGCTACTGTCTATTATCTATCCTTTACCCCTACCTACAGTATACTGCTGTTACTGTCTATTATCTATCCTTTACCCCTACCTACAGTATACTGCTGCTACTGTTTATTATCTATCCTTTACCCCTACCTACAGTATACTGCTGATACTGTCTATTATCTATCCTTTACCCCTACCTACAGTATACTGCTGTTACTGTCTATTATCTATCCTTTACCCCTACCTACAGTATACTGCTGTTACTGTCTATTATCTATCCTTTACCCCTACCTACAGTATACTGCTGATACTGTCTATTATCTATCCTTTACCCCTACCTACAGTATACTGCTGATACTGTCTATTATCTATCCTTTACCCCTACCTACAGTATACTGCTGTTACTGTCTATTATCTATCCTTTACCCCTACCTACAGTATACTGCTGATACTGTCTATTATCTATCCTTTACCCCTACCTACAGTATACTGCTGTTACTGTCTATTATCTATCCTTTACCCCTACCTACAGTATACTGATGTTACTGTCTATTATCTATCCTTTACCCCTACCTACAGTATACTGCTGTTACTGTCTATTATCTATCCTTTACCCCTACCTACAGTATACTGCTGTTACTGTCTATTATCTATCCTTTACCCCTACCTACAGTATACTGCTGTTACTGTCTATTATCAATCCTTTACCCCTACCTACAGTATACTGCTGTTACTGTCTATTATCTATCCTTTACCCCTACCTACAGTATACTGCTGTTACTGTCTATTATCTATCCTTTACCCCTACCTACAGTATACTGCTGTTACTGTCTATTATCTATCCTTTACCCCTACCTACAGTATACTGCTGTTACTGTCTATTATCTATCCTTTACCCCTACCTACAGTATACTGCTGTTACTGTCTATTATCTATCCTTTACCCCTACCTACAGTATACTGCTGTTACTGTCTATTATCTATCCTTTACCCCTACCTACAGTATACTGCTATTACTGTCTATTATCTATCCTGTTGTCTAGTCACTTTACCCCTACCTACAGTATACTGCTGTTACTGTCTATTATCTATCCTTTACCCCTACCTACAGTATACTGCTGTTACTGTCTATTATCTATCCTTTACCCCTACCTACAGTATACTGCTGTTACTGTCTATTATCTATCCTTTACCCCTACCTACAGTATACTGCTGTTACTGTCTATTATCTATCCTTTACCCCTACCTACAGTATACTGCTGTTACTGTCTATTATCTATCCTTTACCCCTACCTACAGTATACTGCTGTTACTGTCTATTATCTATCCTTTACCCCTACCTATATGTACATATTTACCTCAATTACCTTGCACCCATGCACATCGACTCAGTACTGGTACCCCAGTGTATTTTCGGCAAGTTATTGTTACTTATTGTGTATTTATTCCTCATGTTATAATAAAAAAATATATTTTTTATATTTTCTTTCTTTCTGCGTTGTTGGGAAGGGCCCAGTAACTAAGCATTTCACTGTTAGTCTACACCTGTTGTTTACACCTGTTGTTTACCAAGCATTTACCTGTTGTTTACCAAGCATTTCCCTGTTAGTCTACACCTGTTGTTTACCAAGCATTTACCTGTTAGTCTACACCTGTTGTTTACCAAGCATTTCCCTGTTAGTCTACACCTGTTGTTTACCAAGCATTTACCTGTTAGTCTACACCTGTTGTTTACCAAGTATTTCACTGTTAGTCTACACCTGTTGTTTACACCTGTTGTTTACCAAGCATTTCACTGTTAGTCTGTACACCTGTTGTTTACCAAGCATTTCACTGTTAGTCTATACACCTGTTGTTTACCAAGCATTTCACTGCTAGTCTGTACACCTGTTGTTTACCAAGCATTTACCTGTTAGTCTACACCTGTTGTTTACCAACCATTTACCTGTTAGTCTACACCTGTTGTTTACCAAGCATTTCACTGTTAGTCTACACCTGTTGTTTACCAAGCATTTCACTGTTAGTCTACACCTGTTGTTTACCAAGCATTTCCCTGTTAGTCTACACCTGTTGTTTACCAAGCATTTACCTGTTAGTCTACACCTGTTGTTTACCAAGCATTCACCTGTTAGTCTACACCTGTTGTTTACCAAGCATTTCACTGTTAGTCTACACCTGTTGTTTACCAAGTATTTCACTGTTAGTCTACACCTGTTGTTTACTAAGCATTTCACTGTTAGTCTACACCTGTTGTTTACCAAGCATTTCACTGTTAGTCTACACCTGTTGTTTACCAAGCATTTACCTGTTAGTCTACACCTGTTGTTTACCAAGCATTTCACTGTTAGTCTACACCTGTTGTTTACAGAGCATGTGACAAATGACATTTGATTTGAAGTGTTGGACTAGTTTAAGAGAACGTAGCAAGCAGAAGCAAGACGAAGGACAGCTCTAAGCAGGTAGAGAAATCAAATAAAATAAAATTTGATTTATCACATACACATATTTAGCAGATGTTGTTGCAGGTGTAGCGAAATGCTTGTGTTCCTAGCTACAACAGGTGCAGTAGTCTCTAACAATTCACAACAATACACACACATCTAAAAAGTACAAGAATGGAATAAAGAAAACATTTGGGCGAGCAATCGTTGTAGTGAAGAGGAGATAGTGACGATGAAGAACAGACACAGGACATCCTCTACAGATATCAGAGGGAAAGTGTTTGTAGCTCTAAGCAGGTAGAGATCCAGTACAGTTTATAGCTTATAGTCTCAACACACACACCCAAATAGAGAGAGACCAGACAGACTTCCACACCTAAATACAGAGACAAACACTGTAAACACACACACCCACATAGAGAGAGAGACCGGACAGACTTCCACAACATAAACACAGAGACAAACACTGGAAACACAGACACCCACATAGAGAGAGAAAGAGACCGGACAGACTTCCACAACATAAACACAGAGACAAACACTGTAAACACACACACCCAAATAGAGAGAGAGACAAAGAGACCGGACAGACTTCCACAACATAAACACAGAGACAAACACTGTAAACACACACACCCACATAGAGAGAGACCGGACAGACTTCCACAACATAAACACAGAGACAAACACTGTAAACACACACACTCACATAGAGAGAGACCGGACAGACTTCCACAACATAAACACAGAGACAAACACTGTAAACACACACACCCACATAGAGAGAGAGACAAAGAGACCGGACAGACTTCCACAACATAAACATAGAGACAAACACTGTAAACACACACACACACACACACACTGCACGTACCGTGGTAGGTTGAGAACGAGAGAGGCTGAGGCTGCTGGCTGTCAGGTCCTCCCAACCTCCGTGTCTGTGATGAGGTTCCATGTTCTCCTGATTGTCGCTGGGAGAAGCAGAGGAAGAAGAAGACGAGGCGCAGGTACTGACCAGGTCTGGCAGGCTGGTGGACGGGTACCGCTGGAAATCCACCTCCGACTCCTCCTGGATGAACCAGAGGAGGAGAGGAGAACAGTGGGGGAGTGAGAGTGGAAGGGATGGATGACGGTGTGTGTGTGTGTGTGTGTGTGTGTGTGTGTGTGTGTGTGTGTGTGTGTGTGTGTGTGTGTGTGTGTGTGTGTGTGTGTGTGTGTGTGTGTGTGTTGAAGAGTGGAAGGGACATAAAGTGTGTGTTCTGTGTGTATTTTTAACTTTGTTTCTGAAAGCCAGCCTGCATTTCCCTTCAAGCCGATTAAGATCTCTTGAATGTTTTAGATGTTCCCACTAACACACTACAACCCTTCCACACTAACACACTACAACCCTTCCACTAACACACTACAACCCTTCCACTAACACACTACAACCCTTCCACTAACACACTACAACCCTTCCACTAACACACTACAACCCTTCCACTAACACACTACAACCCTTCCACTAACACACTAAACCCTTCCACTAACACACTACAACCCTTCCACTAACACTACAACCCTTCCACTAACACACTACAACCCTTCCACTAACACACTAAACCCTTCCACTAACACACTAAACCCTTCCACTAACACACTACAACCCTTCCACTAACACACTACAACCCTTCCACTAACACACTACAACCCTTCCACTAACACACTACAACCCTTCCACTAACACACTAAACCCTTCCACTAACACACTAAACCCTTCCACTAACACACTACAACCCTTCCACTAACACACTAAACCCTTCCACTAACACACTACAACCCTTCCACTAACACACTACAACCCTTCCACACTAACACACTAAACCCTTCCACTAACACACTACAACCCTTCCACTAACACACTACAACCCTTCCACTAACACACTAAACCCTTCCACTAACACACTACAACCCTTCCACTAACACACTACAACCCTTCCACTAACACACTACAACCCTTCCACTAACACACTACAACCCTTCCACTAACACACTAAACCCTTCCACTAACACACTAAACCCTTCCACACTACAAGCTTTCAACACTAACACACTAAACCCTTCCACTAACACACTACAACCCTTCCACACTAACACACTACAACCCTTCCACTAACACACTACAACCCTTCCACTAACACACTACAACCCTTCAACACTAACACACTAAACCCTTCCACTAACACACTAAACCCTTCCACTAACACACTACAACCCTTCCACTAACACACAACAACCCTTCCACTAACACACTAAACCCTTCCACTAACACACTACAACCCTTCCACTAACACACTACAACCCTTCCACTAACACACTACAACCCTTCCACTAACACACTAAACCCTTCCACTAACACACTAAACCCTTCCACTAACACACTACAACCCTTCCACTAACACACTACAACCCTTCCACTAACACACTACAACCCTTCCACTAACACACTACAACCCTTCCACTAACACACTAAACCCTTCCACTAACACACTAAACCCTTCCACTAACACACTACAACCCTTCCACTAACACACTAAACCCTTCCACTAACACACTACAACCCTTCCACTAACACACTACAACCCTTCCACACTAACACACTACAACCCTTCCCTAACACACTACAACCCTTCCACTAACACACTACAACCCTTCCACTAACACACTACAACCCTTCCACTAACACACTAAACCCTTCCACTACACACTAAACCCTTCCACTAACACACTACAACCCTTCCACTAACACACTACAACCCTTCCACTAACACACTACAACCCTTCCACTAACACACTAAACCCTTCCACTAACACACTAAACCCTTCCACACTACAAGCTTTCAACACTAACACACTACAACCCTTCCACTAACACACTACAACCCTTCCACACTACAACCCTTCCACACTAACACACTACAACCCTTCCACTAACACACTACAACCTTCAACTAACAACTAAACCCTTCACACGAACACACAAACAACCCGTCCACTACAAACCTACCACACTAACACACTACAACCCTTCCACTAACACACTACAACCCTTCCACTAACACACTACAACCCTTCCACTAACACACTACAACCCTTCCACTAACACACTACAACCCTTCCACACTAACACACTAAACCCTTCCACTAACACACTACAACCCTTCCACTAACACACTACAACCCTTCCACTAACACACTACAACCCTTCCACTAACACACTAAACCCTTCCACTAACACACTACAACCCTTCCACACTAACACACTACAACCCTTCCACTAACACACTACAACCCTTCCACTAACACACAACAACCCTTCCACTAACACACTAAACCCTTCCACTAACACACTACAACCCTTCCACTAACACACTACAACCCTTCCACTAACACACTACAACCCTTCCACTAACACACTAAACCCTTCCACTAACACACTACAACCCTTCCACACTAACACACTAACACACTACAACCCTTCCACTAACACACTACAACCCTTCCACTAACACACTAAACCCTTCCACACTAACACACTACAACCCTTCCACACTAACACACTACAACCCTTCAACTAACACACTACAACCCTTCCACTAACACACTACAACCCTTCCACTAACACACTAAACCCTTCCACTAACACACTACAACCCTTCCACACTAACACACTAACACACTACAACCCTTCCACTAACACACAACAACCCTTCCACTAACACACTAAACCCTTCCACACTACAAGCTTTCAACACTAACACACTAAACCCTTCCACACTAACACACTAAACCCTTCCACTAACACACTACAACCCTTCCACTAACACACTAAACCCTTCCACTAACACACTACAACCCTTCCACTAACACACTAAACCCTTCCACTAACACACTACAACCCTTCCACTAACACACTAAACCCTTCCACTAACACACTACAACCCTTCCACTAACACACTACAACCCTTCCACTAACACACTACAACCCTTCCACTAACACACTAAACCCTTCCACTAACACACTACAACCCTTCCACTAACACACTACAACCCTTCCACACTAACACACTACAACCCTTCCACACTAACACACTACAACCCTTCCACTAACACACTAAACCCTTCCACTAACACACTACAACCCTTCCACTAACACACTAAACCCTTCCACTAACACACTAAACCCTTCCACTAACACACTACAACCCTTCCACTAACACACTAAACCCTTCCACTAACACACTAAACCCTTCCACTAACACACTACAACCCTTCCACTAACACACTACAACCCTTCCACTAACACACTACAACCCTTCCACTAACACACTACAACCCTTCCACTAACACACTACAACCCTTCCACACTAACACACTACAACCCTTCCACACTAACACACTACAACCCTTCCACTAACACACTACAACCCTTCCACTAACACACTAAACCCTTCCACTAACACACTACAACACCCTTCCACTAACACACTACAACCCTTCCACTAACACACTACAACCCTTCCACTAACACACTACAACCCTTCCACTAACACACTACAACCCTTCCACTAACACACTACAACCCTTCCACTAACACACTAAACCCTTCCACTAACACACTACAACCCTTCCACACTAACACACTACAACCCTTCCACTAACACACTACAACCCTTCCACTAACACACTACAACCCTTCCACACTAACACACTAAACCCTTCCACTAACACACTACAACCCTTCCACTAACACACTAAACCCTTCCACTAACACACTAAACCCTTCCACACTACAAGCTTTCAACACTAACACACTACAACCCTTCCACTAACACACTACAACCCTTCAACACTAACACACTACAACCCTTCCACACTAACACACTACAACCCTTCCACACTAACACACTAAACCCTTCCACTAACACACTACAACCCTTCCACTAACACACTACAACCCTTCCACTAACACACACTCTCCCAAGGAGCTCTGCAAACAGCGCTACAGAAGCAACATTGAAAGAACATACAGTACAATGCTCAAACAATACATTCTACAATGTTGAGACAATATAGATAGAAAAACGTATTGTACAATGTTGAGACAAGGTATTGTAAACTGTAATGCTATTTGAATGTTGATACAAGGTATTGTAAACTGTAATTGTATTTGAATGTTGATACAAGGTATTGTAAACTGTAATGGTATTTTGAATGTTGAGACAAGGTATTGTAAACTGTAATGGTATTTGAATGTTGATACAAGGTATTGTAAACTGTAATTGTATTTGAATGTTGATACAAGGTATTATAAACTGTAATTGTATTTGAATGTTGATACAAGGTATTGTAAACTCTAATGGTATTTTGAATGTTGAGACAAGGTATTATAAACTGTAATTGTATTTGAATGTTGATACAAGGTATTATAAACTGTAATGGTATTTTGAATGTTGAGACAAGGTATTATAAACTGTAATGGTATTTTGAATGTTGATACAAGGTATTGTAAACTGTAATGGTATTTTGAATGTTGAGACAAGGTATTATAAACTGTAATGGTATTTTGAATGTTGAGACAAGGTATTATAAACTGTAATTGTATTTGAATGTTGATACAAGGTATTGTAAACTGTAATGGTATTTTGAATGTTGAGACAAGGTATTGTAAACTGTAATGGTATTTTGAATGTTGAGACAAGGTATTGTAAACTGTAATGGTATTTTGAATGTTGAGACAAGGTATTATAAACTGTAATTGTATTTGAATGTTGAGACAAGGTATTATAAACTGTAATTGTATTTGAATGTTGAGACAAGGTATTGTAAACTGTAATTGTATTTGAATGTTGCATCACAGCACCAGCGTTTTGTTCCACATGTCCTGGTTCTGGAAGGATGTGGACTGCAGTGTGAGGGAATGGAAGAGGCTCGCCTCGTAGGGGCCGTTCCAGACTACTGTCCTGGTTCCTGGAAGGATGTGGACTGCAGTGTGAGGGAATGGAAGAGGCTCGCCTCGTAGGGGCCGTTCCAGACTACTGTCCTGGTTCCTGGAAGGATGTGGACTGCAGTGTGAGGGAATGGAAGAGGCTCGCCTCGTAGGGGCCGTTCCAGACTACTGTCCTGGTTCCTGGAAGGATGTGGACTGCAGTGTGAGGGAATGGAAGAGGCTCGCCTCGTAGGGGCCGTTCCAGACTACTGTCCTGGTTCTGGAAGGATGTGGACTGCAGTGTGAGGGAATGGAAGAGGCTCGCCTCGTAGGGGCCGTTCCAGACTACTGTCCTGGTTCCTGGAAGGATGTGGACTGCAGTGTGAGGGAATGGAAGAGGCTCGCCTCGTAGGGGCCGTTCCAGACTACTGTCCTGGTTCTGGAAGGATGTGGACTGCAGTGTGAGGGAATGGAAGAGGCTCGCCTCGTAGGGGCCGTTCCAGACTAATGTCCTGGTTCTGGAAGGATGTGGACTGCAGTGTGAGGGAATGGAAGAGGCTCGCCTCGTAGGGGCCGTTCCAGACTACTGTCCTGGTGGGGTGGTCTTTTCTAGCACTTTTACAGTCGCAAAAAGCTTCCGCTAGGTGATCCAGCCTACCTACGGAGGAGGAGGAGGAGGAGGCAACGTGCCTGATGAAGAGCTTCAGGTCCGTCTCCTACCCTATCTGACGGACGTTTCTACCTGCCCGTCTTTATCATCGATGCTCCCTCAGCTCAAGCTGCTGCTAGTTACTGCCTTTCTGAACTGCTTCAAAACATCTGAAGCACTGGAAAACCCTCAACAATGAACTGCCAGATCTCATCAACAATTTTTAGCTTTTTTTCCAAAGTGACTTTGAGATTATTGATTGGAATGAAAAGCTCTATATAAAATAAATATATTATTGACTGCTGAAACACATTTTGTATTTGTTGTTGTTGGTTATTATTACTCTTCTTCTGTAATGACCCATTCACATGCACATTTCCCCGGTGAAATGATAAGGCTCAGGAGGTCGCAACCTTGCATAACGGTAAAGGCCCAAAAAGACCACACCCTCTCATGCTGTGCCATTCAAACTGAACAGATGGTGGCGCTATAAAAAGCGATTGAAAATGAAAACTTTGAAAAGTCACACCCCTCATCCCTGTTTGACCTAGAGGCAAATAGGACCCCCTTCTCCTCACAAGGAACACATTTCCATGTAGGACCCATAAACTCTGGCATGATGGCTTTTCCTCCATTTAGAATTTAGTTAAAAACACTTAAAAACGCCAGTTCTCTGGCACCGAATGACCAGATCTGCATGAAACTTGATATGTGGCATCTATGGACCAAGTTCTCCCAGCGCAACTCTTTCTAGACTAGTACCTAAAAGAACATTGACCAATAAGCATTAATGTGGGCGTGGTCTGGCATATAAACGCATATTAAATAATCAGTCATGAATATTCGTATTGTAACAACACTTCGGTACACATGTTCCAAACACTGTGAAGACTCAACGTATACAAGCACAGTCACATGGACCACACAATGGTGCTATATAACAGGCACATGTTTATATCTCTTGATCTGTTTGACTCAAGAGGAATGAAATTTGGCACAAGCGCAGATGGAACCTATAAAGTATAATTCAGTTCGGACCCATAGTCACGCTGTTGGACAGGAAAAAAAAACATTAATGCAAGCTCATTTGGCTCATAGCGGCCATATTGTTTGAGCAAGAGCCCAAGAACATTTCACGACGTGCGTCCATAGATGCTATATACCAAATTGGGTCCTTCTGGAGAAGAAGACGTTTAAAGTAGTCAACATCATTAGAAATAGTCCAAAAATACATCAAAAGCATACTGCATGATCAGTTAGATTTTTAGTTCACAGCTTGAACCCCGACATTGCTGCTTGCAGCTATATTTATTATTATTATTATTATTATTATTATGTTGAAACAACGTATTGAAAACAAGGACCATGTATTGTACAACATTGAAACATATTGTACCAGGCTAAATGCTTAGTGTCCAGCCAGGGAATTAGTGTCCCAAGTCCTAACATGCTAATGAGTGTGCTTAGTGATTAGTGTCGGATTCTTCACATTTCTGCTTTTGTCCGCATTGATAATCTCTCCTTTTTTTCATTTTCCTTCCCTGCTCTGCAGCTGTATATTGACATATCAGGTGTTCTGTTAGAACATGGAGCTTCAATGCTGTTACAAATATGAGTTATTCTCTTTTACTTTGTTCCTCTATGTTGAGCCGGCGTCGAGACAACGTCTAAAAATAGAACTTTTAAATCATTTGAAATATGAAGGGCATTTTTTTTCTCTCTCTCTCTCTTCAGAATCACAAGAAAGAGCTCGAGAAATACATTCGTTTCAGACAAAAAAGGGCTGTTGTGTTGAGTGCACATGTGTGTGTGTGTGTGTGTGTGTGTGTGTCAGTGGGGGCTGCTGAGGGGAGGACGGCTCATAATAACGTCTGGAAACGGAGTAAATGGAACGGCATCAAACACCTGGAAACCATGTGTTTGATTTAAATGATACAATTATTCTGTTACAGCCATTACCACAAGCCCATCCTCCCCAATTAAAGTGCCACCAACCTCCTGTGTGTGTGTGTTTGTGTGTGTGTGTGTGTGTGTGTGTGTGTGTGTGTGTGTGTGTGTGTGTGTGTGTGTGTGTGTGTGTGTGTGTGTGTGTACTCACCCTGCTAGCGACGACCAGTTGTACCAGTCCAGCGGTAGAGCGTAGGATGTCTACAGCCTCCGAATGAGACAGGCCAACCAGAGACTGACCGTTGATCATCAGGAGCTCATCACCGGCTTTCAGACGTCTGTCCCTAACACACACACACACACACACACACACACACACACACACACACACACACACACACACACACACACACACACACACATTTAATACTTTATGGAAACCACAAATTATGTTTAATACTGATTTTTCTACCCTTTCCCACCTGGACAAAAGGAACACCTATGTGAGAATGCTATTCATTGAATACAGCTCAGCGTTCAACAGCATAGTACCCTCCAAACTCATCACTAAGCTAAGGACCCTGGGACTAAACACCTCCCTCTGCAACTGGATACTGGACTTCCTGATGGGCCGCCCCCCAGGTGGTAAGGGTAGGTAACAATACATCCGCCACGCTGACCCTCAACACGGGGGCCCCTCAGGGATCCATGCTTATCCCCCTGCTGTACTCCCTGTTCACCCACGACTGTGTGGCCACACATGACTCAAACACCATCATTATGTTTGCTGACAACACAACAGTGGTAGGCCTGATCACCGACAGGAGATTGCCTACAGGGAGGAGGTCAGAGACCTGGCAGTCTGGTGTCAGGACAACAACCTCTCCCTCAACGTGATCAAGACAAAGGAGATGATTGTGGACTACAGGAAAAAGAGGACCGAACACGCCCCATTCTCATCGACAGGGCTGTAGTGGAGCAGGTCAAGAGCTTGAAGTTCCTCAGTGTCCACATCATTAAGGAAATAACATGGTCCACACACACCAACACAGTCGTGAAGAAGGCACAACAACACCTGCTTCCCATCAGGTGGATGAAAAGATTTGTCATCAGCCCTCAGATCCTCAAAAAGTTACACAGCTGCACCATTGAGAGCATCTTGACTGGATGCATCACCGCCTGGTATGGCAACTGCATGGCATCCGACAGAGGGTAGTGCGTACAGCCCAACACATCACTGGGGCCGAGCTCGCTGCCATCCAGGACCTCTATACCAGGCGTTGTCAGAGGAAGGTCCTAAAAATTGTCAAAGACTCCAGCCACCCAAGGGTGACTTGGAAGTCGTAGACTGTTCTCTCTGCTGCCGCACGGCAAGCGGTACCAATGCACCAAGTCTGGAACCAACAGGAGTGACATTGTAGGGTGTGCATAGAAACAGTGCAAAAACAAGATAAAAAATGGTCTGTTAGCTATTAAGCAGTCAGTCTGTTAGCCATTCTGTTAGCTATTTAGCAGTCTGTCTGTTAGCCATTCTGTTAGCTATTTAGCAGTCAGTCTGTTAGCCATTCTGTTAGCTAATTAGCAGTCTGTCTGTTAGCCATTATGTTAGCTAATTAGCAGTCAGTCTGTTAGTCATTCTGTTAGCTAATTAGCAGTCTGTCTGTTAGCCATTCTGTTAGCAGTCAGTCTGTTAGCCATTCTGTTAGCTATTTAGCAGTCAGTCTGTTAGCCATTCTGTTAGCTATTTAGCACTTATGGCTTGGGGATAGAAGCTGTTCAGGAGCCTGTTAATGTCAGACTTGTTGCTCAGGTACGACTTTCCGTGCGGAAGCAGACAGAACAGCCTGTTCCCTGTAAATGGAACGACAGACTAGCCAGTGAAACACAGCCATTATGGATACTGAAGATATGAGTCATGTCTGCTGTGTGTGGCTGTGTGTGTGTGTGTGTGTGTGTGTGTGTGTGTGTGTGTGTGTGTGTGTGTGTGTGTGTGTGTGTGTGTGTGTGTGTTGGAAAGATATTAAGCAGAACGGACGCTGAGGAGAACAAAGAAAGAGCTGGCCTCTGTTACTAAGATCAGATAGAGACAGCACACACACACACACACACACACACACACACACACACACACACACACACACACACACACACACACACACACACACACACACACACACACACACTGACACACACTCGCATACGCACACACGTACTCACACACGCACACCCAAACACATATACACACAAATACACATGGGGTTGTGAGCTCACAGAAAATATATTTCCAGCAATCATTTACCCCACGTTGTGTTTTTCTAAGTAAGCCCCAGGGCAAGCCCCAGAGTAAGCCCCAGAGCAAGCCCCAGAGCAAGCCCCAGAGTAAGCCCCAGAGCAAGCCCCAGGGCAAGCCCCAGAGCAAGCCCCAGGGCAAGCCCCAGAGCAAGCCCCAGAGTAAGCCCCAGAGCAAGCCCCAGAGCAAGCCCCAGAGCAAGCCCCAGAGCAAGCCCCAGAGCAAGCCCGGGTGGACTCCTCTCTTAATGAGCTTGAACAGAACCCAGGGGTTCTGTTGAGAAGGTTTTTGGGGAAATCAGCGCTGTTGGTCAAAGTCAGATGTTGGCAGGGGACTGTCTGATTCATACTATAGAAACGCCAAAGGGGACCAGGATGGTAGAGTAGTAGTAGTAGTAGTAGTAGTAATATCATGTCTATACTACAGGGCAGACCCAAATATGTGCTGATGGGAACAAGGGGTCGAATGTGACAACTCTGTAGTCTCCTACCTGATGGGAACAAGGGGTCGACTGTATCAACCAATTGTCTGAGTAGGATGAGTAGCTGATTTAGGATCTGGTCCACTACTGTCAATGAAAGCTCATTAAATGTAATAATAATGGCGAAACTGATCCTAAATCAGCACTCCTACTCAAAATCAAGTCATATTTTATTTACGTCATTTAGCAAACGCTCTTATCCAGAGCGACTTACAAATTGGTGCATTCACCTTATGATATCCAAATTAATTCTGTGACACCCATGACAATACACATGCATGTGACTCACAATTTTGACACTCAACATATAACTGATGGCCAGTATTGGGATCGAACCCACCACCTTGGTATTATCACCACCACGCTCTAACCAACTGAGCTAACCTGGCCGCTAGCTTGATTTGTCACACGCGCTCCGAATACAACAGGTGTAGACCTTACCGTGAAATGCTTACTTACAAGCCCCTTAAACAACAAAACAGTTCAAGAAATAAAGTTTAGAAAATATTTACTCAATAAACAAGTGTAAAAAATGTAATAAAAAATAACACAATAACAATGACGAGGCTATATACAGGGGGTACCGGTACAGAGTCAATGTGGAGGCTATATACAGGGGGTACCGGTAGCGAGTCAATGTGGAGGCTATATACAGGGGGTACCGGTACAGAGTCAATGTGGAGGCTATATACAGGGGGTACCGGTAGCGAGTCAATGTGGAGGCTATATACAGGGGGTACCGGTACCGAGTCAATGTGGAGGCTATATACAGGGGGTACCGGTACCGAGTCAGTGTGTGCGGGGGTATATACAGGGGGTACCGGTACCGAGTCAGTGTGTGCGGGGGTATATACAGGGGGTACCGGTACCGAGTCAGTGTGTGTGGGGGTATATACAGGGGGTACCGGTACCGAGTCAGTGTGTGTGGGGGTATATACAGGGGGTACCGGTACAGAGTCAGTGTGTGTGGGGGTATATACAGGGGGTACCGGTACCGAGTCAGTGTGTGCGGGGGTACAGGTTAGTCGAGGTCATTTGTATATGTAGGTAGGGGTAAAGTGACTATGCATAGATAATAAACAGCGAGTAGCAGCAGTATAAAAACAAAGGGAGGGGGTGGGTGTCCCTGTAAATAGTATGGGTGGCCATTTGATTAATTGTTCATCAGTCTTATGGATTTGGGGTAGAAGCTGTTAAGGAGCCTTTTGGACCAAGACTTGGTGCTCTGGTACCGCTTGCCATGCTGTAGCAGAGAGAGAACAGTGAACTATGACTTGGGTGGCTGAAGTCTGACAATTTTTAGGGCCTTTCTCTGACACCGCCTGGTATACAGGTCCTGGATGGCAGGGCCTCCTCTACCCTCTGTAGCGCCTTATGGTCAGATGCCAAGCAGTTTCCATACCAGGCGGTGATGCAGCCAGTCAAGATACACTTAATGGTGCAGCTGTAGAACCTTTTGAGGATCTGAGGACCCACGCCAAATCTTTTCAGTCTCCTGAGGGGAAAAAGGTTTTGTCGTGCCCTCTTCATGACTGTCTTTGCTGTGCTTGGACCATGTTAGTTTGTTGGTGATGTGGACGCCAAGGAACTTGAAGCTCTCAACCTGCTCCACTACAGCCCCGTCGATGAGAATGGGGGCGTGCTCTGTCCTCCTTTTCCTGTAGTCCACAATCATCTCCTTTGTCTTGTTCACGTTGAGGGAGAGGTTGTTGTCCTGGCACCACACGGCCTGACCTCTGACCTCATCCCTATAGGCTGTCTCATCGTTGTCGGTGATCAAGCCTACCACTGTTGTTCACTAATGTAAACACTGTTACTCTCTGTTATAATCTATGCATAGTCAGTTTAATAACTCTACCGACATGTACATATTACCTCATTTACCTCGACACCGGTGCCCCCCGCACATTGACTCTGTACAGTTTTTGGGGGTATTTTCTTAAAACTGCATTGTTGGTTAAAGGGCTTGTAAGTAAGCATTTCACTGTAAGGTCTACACCTGCTGTATTCAGCATTTCACTGTAAGGTCTAGACCTGCTGTATTCAGCATTTCACTGTAAGGTCTAGACCTGCTGTATTCAGCATTTCACTGTAAGGTCTACACCTGCTGTATTCAGCATTTCACTGTAAGGTCTACACCTGCTGTATTCAGCATTTCACTGTAAGGTCTAGACCTGCTGTATTCAGCATTTCACTGTAAGGTCTACACCTGCTGTATTCAGCATTTCACTGTAAGGTCTACACCTGCTGTATTCAGCATTTCACTGTAAGGTCTAGACCTGCTGTATTCAGCATTTCACTGTAAGGTCTACACCTGCTGTATTCAGCATTTCACTGTAAGGTCTACACCTGCTGTATTGAGCATTTCACTGTAAGGTCTACACCTGCTGTATTGAGCATTTCACTGTAAGGTCTACACCTGCTGTATTGAGCATTTCACTGTAAGGTCTAGACCTGCTGTATTCAGCATTTCACTGTAAGGTCTAGACCTGCTGTATTCAGCATTTCACTGTAAGGTCTAGACCTGCTGTATTCAGCATTTCACTGTAAGGTCTACTACACCTGCTGTATTCAGCATTTCACTGTAAGGTCTAGACCTGCTGTATTTGGCGCATGTGACATTGAAATAAATACAAAATGACTATAGTAAGTGCTTATTAAGTGCCAAATAAAGTACCAGGGTTGACGATTTCACCGTCAATTAGCCATGAATCCCCTCATGACCGGGGAATGGAAACTTGTTGTGTGAATTTTTTTTTTTTTTTTTTTTTAATGAAATTGCTAAAATCTTTTCTAGCCTGTGTATCTATTGAAAACAGGGTTGATCTGCTACAAACCACCAGAACATGACCCGAAACAGTAGAACCAGCTCACCTGTTTCTACACTAGGATTTGACTGTTAGATATTCAATGTCTCTTTTGAAAAACAATATGAACCATATTAAAACATGAGTTCAGTTCACGTAACATGGTTGACCTTTAAAAATGAGGGACAGAAGTAAATGAATCACTAATCACATGAAGTAAATAATGATAATAACTAGAGTTTACAATGACGGTGAAACTTGGGAGACATTTTTGGGTTAAGTGAGATGAAATCTCCCTAGAAGTGACACAGGGCTGACAGAGGGACATGTCAACAACAAAAAAAACTGAATTTTGGCACATTAGCGAGTCTTTATTCATATTAAAAATGAATTATTGTATTCTCCATGTCGTCTATATTAAAGGGCACTTCATCTAATATAACAGGCTTTTCAAATTCTATATTGGTGCATAATTTCTACTTAAAATATCAAAGGGATGCAAAAAAGGCACTCTTTTTGTGGAACGCCCCATTTACTGATAAACAACCTCTTGAAACACTTCATGGCCGTATTGTAGATCGCAGCTCACCACTAATACACAGTAATTCTCCCCTTTTCAACAATCAGACATGAGAGTATTAGAAGCTGAGTCCCTAAAGTGGACGTGGTCACAAGACGTTTTACATGATTTCCTATTGGCCAAGGCTCAGACAGGAGTGTGTCTTTTAAAGATAAATTAGGCTGGTTGAGAGAGACACCATGTGATTGGTTGAGAGGACTCAGACAGCATGTGATTGGTTGAGAGGACTCAGACACCATGTGACTGGTTGAGAGGACTCAGACACCATGTGACTGGTTGAGAGAGACACCATGTGATTGATTGAGAGAGACACCATGTGACTGGTTGAGAGGACTCAGACACCATGTGACTGGTTGAGAGAGACACCATGTGATTGGTTGAGAGAGACACCATGTGGCTGGTTGAGAGGACTCAGACAGCATGTGACTGGTTGAGAGGACTCAGACACCATGTGATTGGTTGAGAGGACTCAGACACCATGTGACTGGTTGAGAGGACTCAGACACCATGTGATTGGTTGAGAGGACTCAGACACCATGTGGCTGGTTGAGAGAGACACCATGTGACTGGTTGAGAGGACTCAGACAGCATGTGACTGGTTGAGAGGACTCAGACACCATGTGATTGGTTGAGAGGACTCAGACACCATGTGACTGGTTGAGAGAGACACCATGTGACTGGTTGAGAGAGACACCATGTGATTGGTTGAGAGGACTCAGACACCATCACTCTGCATACCTATAAGAATACATAAACAATCTCTCAAACTGCAAAAGTGTTGTCTTATCTCCAGGTATGCACCTGTGTGGGCATACAGTATCAAATGTGTACGGTGTGTGTGTGTGTGTGTGTGTGTGTGTGTGTACAGTGGTGTGTGTGTGTGTGTACAGTGGTGTGTGTGTGTGTGTGTGTGTACAGTGGTGTGTGTGTGTGTGTGTGTGTGTGTGTGTGTACAGCGGTGTGTGTGTGTGTGATTTACCTCTGTGTGGCGCCGCCCTCCTCCACGTGCGCTATGATGATGCCGTGCGGGGAGCGCTTGGACCCTCGTCCTCCCGTAATCTGGATCCCCAGCCCCTCCTGACCTTTCACCATGTGCATCTTCCAGATACGACTCCCCTCTCTGGGCTGGAGGACACAGACAAGACACAGAGTTAGGGTCATGGTTGATAGGACTCCCCTCTCTGGGCTGGAGGACACAGAGTTAGGGTCATGGTTGATAGGACTCCCCTCTCTGGGCTGGAGGACACAGAGTTAGGGTCATGTTTGATAGGACTCCCCTCTCTGGGCTGGAGGACACAGAGTTAGGGTCATGGTTGATAGGACTCCCCTCTCTGGGCTGGAGGACACAGAGTTAGGGTCATGGTTGATAGGACTCCCCTCTCTGGGCTGGAGGACACAGAGTTAGGGTCATGGTTGCAGTGTTGAAGGCAGTGACACACTCACTAATACTCTATATCACAAGAACAAGCTCCATGTAAGTGGTTTAGATAGGGGTTGAGACAAGGGGTTTAGACAGGGGTTCAGACAGGGGGTTTAGACAGGGGTTTAGACAGGGGTTTAGACAGGGGGTTGAGACAGGGGTTTAGACAGGGGTTTAGATAGGGGTTGAGACAGGGGTTTAGACAGGGGGTTTAGACAGGGGTTGAGACAGGGGTTTAGACAGGGGTTCCGACAGGGGTTGAGACAGGGGATTTAGACAGGGGATTTAGACAGGGGTTGAGACAGGGGTTTAGACAAAGGGTTTAGACAGGGGTTGAGACAGGGGTTTAGACAGGGGTTTAGACAGGGGTTCAGACAGGGGTTCAGACAGGGGTTTAGACAGGGGTTTAGACAGGGGTTCAGACAGGGGTTTAGACAGGGGTTTAGACAGGGGTTTAGACAGGGGTTCAGACAGGGGTTTAGACAGTAGTTAGTGGTGTACCAGTAGTTCTACACCTCAATACTGCAGGTGCTGCTGGAGACTTGGGGAGTGTTAGATCCATGACAGATGAAGGTTCCTAGACTATATCATGACTGAGTTTTTCAGACATTCAGATCTATTATTACTGAATATGTATGTACCCAAACTATTTCAGTCTATATTGATGTTGCAGGACTATGCAGGTGACAATTTACAGGAACCAACTGTCCTCTGAAATAATGAAATGTTATCTAACTATCTTTAAAAAGTTTTTTTCTGACAATTAATATTATGTTTTTCAAACATAAAAAAAAAACACTTTTAAAAACCCTCATAGTTCAACAAATTAATTGTTTTTGACAGTTCAACTCAAAACACGCATTAGAAAACAGTCCATTGAGGTGTTTTATATAAAGTCAAGACTATTCCAACGGTCAGGCTTTAGGAAGACGCTAGAAAGAGAAAGATAGGTGTTCCATCCTCCTGAGAGGTGTGGAGTTTGATCAACACTGCCTCTCTCTCCTCCTCTTTCCTCTCTCCTCCTCATCCTCCTCTCTCCTCCTCATCCTCCTCTCTCCTCCTCATCCTCCTCTCTCTCCTCATCCTCCTCTCTCTCCTCCTCATCCTCCTCTCTCTCCTCCTCATCCTCCTCTCCTCATCCTCCTCTCTCTCCTCCTCATCCTCCTCTCTCTCCTCATCCTCCTCTCTCTCCTCATCCTCCTCTCTCTCCTCATCCTCCTCTCTCTCCTCCTCATCCTCCTCTCCTCATCCTCCTCTCTCTCCTGCTCATCCTCCTCTCTCTCTCCTCCTCATCCTCTTCTCCTCCTCATCATCCTCTCCTCATCCTCCTCTCTCTCCTCCTCATCATCCTCTCCTCATCCTCCTCTCTCTCCTCCTCATCCTCCTCTCCTCATCCTCCTCTCTCTCCTCCTCATCCTCCTCTCTCTCCTCCTCATCCTCCTCTCCTCATCCTCCTCTCTCTCCTCATCCTCCTCATCCTCCTCTCTCTCCTCTCCTCCTCATCCTCCTCTCTCTCCTCCTCATCCTCCTCTCTCTCCTCTCCTCATCCTCCTCTCTCCTCCTCTCTCTCCTCTCCTCCTCATCCTCTCTCCTCCTCTCTCTCCTCTCCTCCTCATCCTCCTCTCTCTCCTCTCCTCATCCTCCTCTCTCTCCTCTCCTCATCCTCCTCTCTCCTCCTCTCTCTCCTCTCCTCCTCATCCTCCTCTCTCTCCTCTCCTCCTCATCCTCCTCTCTCTCCTCCTCATCCTCCTCTCTCTCCTCTCCTCATCCTCCTCTCTCCTCCTCCTCCTCTCCTCATCCTCCTCTCTCTCCTCCTCATCCTCCTCTCTCTCCTCCTCATCCTCCTCTCCTCATCCTCCTCTCTCTCCTCCTCATCCTCCTCTCTCTCCTCCTCATCCTCATCTCCTCATCCCCTCTCTCTCCTCTCCTCCTCATCCTCCTCATCCTCCTCTCTCTCCTCTCCTCCTCATCCTCCTCATCCTCCTCTCTCTCCTCTCCTCCTCATCCTCCTCATCCTCCTCTCTCTCCTCATCATCTCTCCTCTCTCTCCTCTCCTCCTCATCGCTCTCCTCCTTCTCCCCCTCTTCTTCCTCTCTCCTTATCCATTCATTATCCAAGATGAGCAGTCACGACTACCGATGTTATCTGCCCGAGGGAGTTATCCAACTGGCCCCTCCGTCGCGATGTAACCTGAACGCCCATCTGCGGCCAGCTAATCGTTAGCTGTCTTATCGGCTGCTATCTGAATAGGTCTATCGGCCAATTTTCTTGGGCCACTATAACTATAACTATTTTGCCAATTGGATTGGTCCCCTCTACCACACGGAACCCCACTAATCTACCGATGGAAACGCACGAGGTGGCTAAAAACAGACCTCCGTCTTCTGCTAGCTTGCTACCCATGGCCCGGCTAGCTGTCTGAATCGCCGTGACCCCAACCAACCACACTACTCACTGAACCCTTATGATCACTCGGCTAAACATGCCTCTCCTTAATGTCAATATGCCTTGTCCATTGCTGTTCTGGTTAGTGTTTATTGGCTTATTTCACTGTAGAGCCTCTAGCCCTGCTCATTATACATTATCCATCCTCTCAGTTCCACCACCCACACATGCGATGACATCACCTGGTTTCAATGATGTTTCTAGAGACAATATCTCTCTCATCATCACTCAATGCCTAGGTTTACCTCCACTGTATTCACATCCTACCATACCTTTAACTGTACATTATACCTTGAAGCTATTTTATCACCCCCAGAAACCTGCTCCTTTTACTCTCTGTTCCGGACATCCTAGACGACCAATTCTCATAGCTTAGCCGTACCCTTATCCTACTCCTCCTCTGTTCCTCTGGTGATGTAGAGGTGAATCCAGGCCCTGTAGTGCCTGGCTCCACTCCTACTCCCCAGGCGCTCTCTTTTGATGACTTCTGTAACCGTAATAGCCTTGGTTTCATGCATGTTAACATTAGAAGCCTCCTCCCTAAGTTTGTTTTATTCACTGCTTTAGCACACTCTGCCAACCCGGATGTCTTAGCCGTGTCTGAATCCTGGCTTAGGAAGACCACCAAAAACGCTGAAATCTCCATCCCTAACTACAACATTTTCAGACAAGATAGAACGGCCAAAGGGGGCGGTGTTGCAATCTACTGCAGAGATAGCCTGCAGAGTTCTGTCCTACTATCCAGGTCTGTATCCAAACAATTTGAACTTCTTCTTTTAAAAATCCACCTCTCTAAAAACAAGTCTCTCACCGTTACCGCCTGCTATAGACCACCCTCTGCCCCCAGCTGTGCTCTGGACACCATATGTGAACTGATTGCCCCCCATCTATCTTCAGAGCTTGTGCTGCTAGGTGACCTAAACTGGGACATGCTTAACACCCCAGCCATCCGACAATCTAAGCTTGATGCCCTCAATCACACACAAATTATCAATGAACCTACCAGGTACCACCCCAAAGCCGTAAACACGGGCACCCTCATAGATATCATCCTAACCAACTTGCCCTCTAAATACACCTCTGCTGTTTTCAACCAAGATCTCAGCGATCACTGCCTCATTGCCTGCATCCGTAATGGGTCAGCGGTCAAACGACCTCCACTCATCACTGTCAAACGCTCCCTGAAACACTTCAGCGAGCAGGCCTTTCTAATCGACCTGGACCGGGTATCCTGGAAGGATATTGACCTCATCCCTTCAGTAGAGGATGCCTGGTTATTTTTTTTAAATGCCTTCCTCACCATCTTAAATAAGCATGCCCCATTCAAGAAATTTAGAACCAGGAACAGATATAGCCCTTGGTTCTCTCCAGACCTGACTGCCCTTAACCAACACAAAAACATCCTGTGGCGTTCTGCATTAACATCGAACAGCCCCCGTGATATGCAACTTTTCAGGGAAGTTAGAAAGCAATATACACAGGGAGTTAGAAAAGCCAAGGCTAGCTTTTTCAAGCAGAAATTCGCTTCCTGCAACACTATCGCCAGTTTTGTAAAGTCCTTGGAGAATAAGAGCACCTCCTCCCAGCTGCCCACTGAACTGAGGATAGGAAACTCTGTCACCTCTGATAAATCCACTATAATTGATCATTTCAATAAGCATTTTGCTATGGCTGGCCATGCTTTCCACCTGGCTACCCCAACCCCGGTCAACAGCACTGCACCCCCCACAGCAACTCACCAAAGCCTTCCCCATTTCTCCTTCTCCCAAATCCAGTCAGATGATGTTCTGAAAGAGCTGCAAAATCTGGACCCCTACAAATCACCCGGGCTAGACAATCTGGACCCTTTCTTTCTAAAATGATCTGCCGAAATTGTTGCAACCCCTATTACTAGCCTGTTCAACCTCTATCGTGTCGTCTGAGATTCCCAAAGATTGGAAAGCAGCTGCGGTCATCCCCCTCTTCAAAGGGGGGGACACTCTTGACCCAAACTGCTACAGACCTATATCTATCCTACCGTGCCTCTCTAAAGTCTTCGAAAGCCAAGTCAACAAACAGATTACCGGCCATTTCGAATCCCACCGCACCTTCTCCGCTATGAAATCTGGT